>NC_061510.1:113547200-113584301 GCF_022539505.1 Lolium rigidum
TTTCTGATGTATTTCTGTATTCCGTCAATATAGTGATATCTATTACTCCCTCCGGTCTCTTTTAATTGACTCGGATTTAGTATAACTTTGTACTAAATTTGAGTCAATTAAAAAAGAACGGAGGGAGTAGACACACATCTACAGAGCATATTTTATAACATCTTTCTTTGATATGCTACTCTTATAAATCCATATTTATAAACTCACAAGTATATGCTTATAGTTGAGAAGATCTACTTGTTCATTACATATTTCCGTTCTTAGCCTTTTTTTCTTGACAAACATAGTACATAGTCTACCATTTTGTATGTAGAAATTAATGCAATTAATCAGTTTCTCGTTAAGTGTCTTACTTGCTGCAAATTTTAAGTTACTAATCCAGGGTTGAAGATCTGCATCTTGAAGAACAAGTGCAAGTGCAAGCCAGAGTATGGTTGTATCACCCTCAGCTAGAAGTGAAGGAGAGGGCCTGCATGGTGAAGAAGAGCCACTGAACTCAGGCACCGGCAAGTTGAAAATGAAGTAATTTCCCCTCAAAGAAAGAAAAAAATGGAGTTATTAACATGGAGGATGAGGAGGATGCTAGAGTAGATGAGCCTTCAGGGAAGAGACAGAAGAAGCCACATCAGAATGTTGGCACATCTATTTTGTTATGTGATGGAGAAGGGTCATTTGTTGTCTCAGCTGCGTTTTTTGAAGCTGGTGTTTTCATGAGAACCAAAATGAATGATACCAAACTGCATCTGTCACATCTACTGTTGTACATCACGTTTCCCACCCAGACCAACATCACTAATGTTTTTTTATGTGCATGTTTTCGGGGACCTCTGTATAATCATGGTGGTATACCCTTACTCTCAAATTGCAAATTTGCACTTACAATGATTAAATGAGATGTCCTGTCCCAGAACACAAATGTCTGGCAAACCTGACAGCAACCTCGGCTGTCATACATATGATCTTAACCAGATGTTAGAGCCTTACAGGGAGAAACACTTCAGCACATAAGTAATCTAAGTCAGAGATCACTTGACATACTCGAGGACGGCATAGAAAGGGTCCAGTAGAGTGCCCTGAACCCGTTAGTGATAGCCTGATCATCTCCAAAGAGCTGATATTTTGCAGAGATATGAGGCAACAATTAACATCCGTGTTTGTACTTCTTACAGACTACTCATCAAAATTCAGAAACGCACACTAAAAGCAGCTGCAACAGTTAAGAATAGAAACCTCTAGTAAACAAAGCAATCCAGTAAGCATTTCATAACCACACATTAAAGATCATTCCTACATCATCAACACGCCACAGTTGGCCAACCATCACTCCTACATCATCACTCAGCGCGTCGCTGGCTGCTGTGCTCCTGCTAGGCCAGTGCGTTATTGACATGTGATCTTGCTTGCCTAGCACGTCGCCGGCCCTGTGATCCTCCTAAGATTATAAGAACAACCGAAATAGAACTAAGATCATTAGGATGCCAAATCCAGACTTTTTTTGAAACGTCAACGGTGGGGCAAAAACCCCACCTGAAACTTTTCATTTCACATGTTACCAACAAAAGTACATGGGTGAGCAGTACAGAATCAAAGCACATACACAGCCGAGCACAGCGGCGCAAAAACCCACGGTCAGACACAAGGAAGAAGCTAAGCTAGCGAGTTCAGAGCGTCGCAAACGCGGGAACACCAAGCATCTGCACCATGACGGGGTGTCTTCGACGAGAGACGGTGAACCCAGAGGTTGTAGTGCGTGTGGATCATGGACGAGAGCTGGCGCGGCGACGACGGAACATTGTCGAAGACCTTACGGTTCCTGCTCTTCCAGACCACCCAAAGAACCAGCAGAGTCAGGGGGTGTCGCACGGGCACAGGGAGATGCATCGTGGGGGCGGCAATGGCATCACAAACGCCTTCAAGGTCGACAGGACGAGTAGCCTGCACACCCAGCGCGGACCAGAACGGAGCCAGCCGGGGACAAACAAACATCAGGTGGGCGAGATCCTCCGTGGCGGGGCAGAACGGGCAAGCCGCCGTGGAGAGACACCCGTGGCGGTGCAGGAACGCACGTGTTCTGGTGTTGCCGTAACGAGCAATCCAGAAGAAGATCTGAACTTTTTTGGGTGCAAAGTTGCTCCAGTTCACGTCGCCGAGAGGCGGCGAAACGCCTGAGATGTGCAGCAGGCGGTAGGCTTCGGCTGGTGCAAAAATAATGCCACCAGGGAGGCGACGATCATCTGCAACGTCTGAAAGAGGGAACTCATGTAGAGCAACAGAGAGGGCCACGAGCTCACTCTCCGCGGCATCCGTCAAGCGAGGGCGTAACGGAAGAGACAAACCGGACGAGCGAAGCACGTCGGCGAGCGAGATGTTTGGCGATGTGCAGTGAGAGAACAAGGCAGGCAGGCAAGCAAACAAGGGGCCGGCGCGGTGCCAGTTGTCCAGCCAGAACGAGACGGTGCAACCCGTGCCCACAACGACGGACGTGAGCTGACGATACGTGGCGAAGACATGTTTGAAGGTGCGCCAGGAAGGGGTGTCATGCACCGAGGGGGCATGAGAGATGCCGTACTCGCCGTACCACCGCCGGACCCAACGCGTCCAAGGAGTGACATCGCCCGACACGAGCTTGTGGACGAACTTCATGAGGAGGCACAGGTTTTGGACCCGCAAGTCTCGAACGCCGAGGCCACCCTCGGAGCGTGGACGACAGACATCCCGCCATGCCACCTGACAGTCGCCTCTCCGAGTATTCCGAGCGCCCTTTCCATAGCATCCCGCGCCGCGGTCTGTCCATGCGCCCAATGGTGGTGTCGTGTAGAAGGAGCACAGACATCGCATGAGACGGGAGCGCGGAGAGCACAGCGTCGGTCAGGATGAGGCGACCACCGGAAGGGAGGAGGGGGCCCT
Source organism: Lolium rigidum (assembly GCF_022539505.1). Lineage (NCBI taxonomy): Eukaryota > Viridiplantae > Streptophyta > Magnoliopsida > Poales > Poaceae > Lolium > Lolium rigidum. The sequence goes on from NC_061510.1 coordinate 113,550,108, forward strand.
TCCACCCCGGCACACGCCGCTCAACCTTGACGACAAGTTGATCCAAGTCACGAACGCGAAGCTTCGTCGCAGATGGAGCGGCAACCCGAGGTACTTCGGGGGAATTTCGACAGGGGGCAACCAAAGATGGCTGCAAGCGGCGAGCATCGTCCGGACCGACACCAATGGGCACGAAGGAAGATTTGTTATAGTTGATCGCGAGCCCGGTCGCGCGCGAGAAGGATTCCAGGATACACCTTGCGCGCCGAAGTTGCGTTTCGTCAGCTCGGAGGAGTAATAACGTATCATCGGCATACTGAATCACGGGGCAAGGCAAATCATCGACAAGGGGGTGCCGCAGCCTTTCCATAGAGGAGTCACCCACGATCAGCTGTTGCAAGACGTCGGCGACGATGTCAAAAAGGTACGGGGACAACGGATCGCCCTGCCGGAGGCCACGTTACTGATCAATCCAGCGTCCAGGGACACCATTTAGGAGCACGGCGGCGCGACCAGTTTGCGTGAATGATGCGTATCCGCTCGCAGAAGGCTGAACTGAACCCTCTCACGCGTAGGATCTGATCGAGAGCATCCCGGTCAACAGAATCAAAGGCCTTGCGGAAGTCCAACTTCAACACGATCGTGGGCACCTTGCGCTTGTGACAGCACCGCACCATCTCGGCGGCATAAGCAAAGTTGTCGGTAATGTTTCTCCCTCCGATAAACCCAGACCGGGTCGAGGGCGACGAGGTCGGGCATGAGCGGCTGAACCCGGTTGGTGATCATCTTGCACAACAGTTTGAGGACGGTGCTCGCAGGGAAATCGGGCGGAATCCATCCGCAGTGACAACATCATCGTGCTTGGGTAAGAGCGTGATGAAAGCCTGGTTGAGGGGCTGGAGCCGAGTATGTCCAAGGCGAAAGGCCTCGAAGAAACGGAGTAGGTCACATTTGACAATGGGCCAAAAACGCTTAAAGAACCCTGGGCTGAAGCCGTCAGGACCCGGGCGGCATCGAACGCATGCGACCGAGCGCATGGAAGGCTTCGTCCTCGGTGAACGGGGCGTCGACGCTAGCGAGCGCAGGCAGAGGAGAGTACATGGAGCTGAGGTCGAAGTCAAAAACAGATGTAACCGACGATCCCATCAGCCCGGAGTAGAAATCGGACAAAACCTTCTCCTTGGCGCCGTGGGTGTAGACAGGCAGGCCAGCGTCGTGGAGGACCTGTATCTTGTTCTTACGCAGGCGAGCTGAGGCGCATGCGTGAAAGAAACGAGTGTTCTCATCTCCAAGCTTGCGGTAGCGGATAGTGTACCTCCGGCGCCAATACGAGGGACTTGATTTTGAGGTGGGTGGCAAGTTGTTTTTTGACAAGTGTGCGCAACAACGACTCAGCCGCCGAAAGCCACCTAGATTCCTCAAGCCGGTCAACGAGCTCAATGACAACACGACAGGTCGAGATGATGACATCGGGACAAAAGCGAGAGCGCGCCCACTTCTTGGATTCAAGCACGCACCCATTTGAGCTTCTTGGACAGACGGAGAACGAGATCGTCGAGCTGATTGCGGTGGCGCGTCCAGGTGCGCGACACAAGGGCGCAATATTCGTCGTAGTAGGCCCAACCTTTCTCGTAACGAAACAACGGCGATGCAGGGACACGCGATGAGGCTGACATGATCAGCGGCACATGGTCCGAAGTCTCGCGGACGGTGGAGCAGAGAGTAGAGTCGCAGAGCGCCGTCGACCATGCCAAGTTGATGAAGGCTCGGTCAAGGCGCACCAGGGTAGCCTGCTCTCGCATATTGGACCAGGTGAATTTGCGATCCAAGAGAGGCAGCTCCTCGGACGAGCAACCGGTCAAGCACGGCGTTGAAAGTGGACGCGAGCCCGGCATCGAACGCGTCGTTGTTGCGCTCTTCCGGCCGGCGCGCGATGTTGAAGTCACCAATAAGAAGCCAGGGGCCTTCACAGAGCGGGGCGAGGGAGAGCAGCTCATCAAAGAACTCCCCGCGATCAGAGTCCACGCAGGGGGCGTACACATTTGTGACGAAGATGCGGAGGTCGTCAACCATGGACCGCAGCTCAACGGTGATCGAGAACCTCCCCGTGCGCTGCGACGCAAGGGAGAAGAACGCCCCGTCCCATGCTGTAAGGAGGCCACCAGAAGCCCCGATCGCGTCCAGGATCACGTGCCCGGTGAGAGAGCGCGGCAGGATCTTGGCCAGCTTGAAGCAAGAGGGGGAGGAAAGTTTCGTTTCTTGGAAGCAGAGGATAGTGGGGGAAGCCAAGCCTACCGCAGAACGAACTACATCGCACTTGTCGCAATCACCGAGACCACGGACGTTCCAAGAGAAACAGGACAGCCTCTTACAACGTGGGCGATTCATGGATGGTTGCATCGACATCAATCCACGTCGGCGATCACCGGGGAAGCCGCACCGAGGCGGCTCAGATCATCAGCAGAGAGCTTGCATGCCTCTCCCAAGATGCGAAGAAGCCCTGCGGGAAGGAACCCATGCGCGGGAGGTTCAGGCTCGGCAGCGCGTTCCAGCGGTGCGCCTTCTAGACGGTGAGCCTTGAGAGCAGCAGCCCGGGCCGTGGCATCTTGGTACGATGCGCCTCGGGACGCCCTTATACGTGCGCTGGAACGCCGAGGCTGGCGGCCGGCCTCCAAGAGCGGGTCATAGTGAGCAGTTCTGGAACGGCGGACAGCGGGCCTACCGCTTGGAGCGGTCGGCAGGTCGTCGGGGCAGCCGCCCTGGAGGACCGGGACGGGCTCAGAGGGAGAGGCGGCGCCGGCGGCATAAGAGGGGGTGGTGGATGGCAGGGCTGGCGTGCGCGACGTACTGAGGTGGGGCGTGACCGGGAACGCAAAGAGCGATGTGGGACGCCGAGACGGGGGAAGGCCTGGGGGCGAGGTGGGCGGGGCGGTGGTGGTTGGAGACAAGGCGGGGGCAGGCGGACGGGGGCGCTGAGGGGACGCAGACGGGGACGGAGGGGGTCCCGGCACGGCGTTGGGGCAGCGGTTCTTGAGAAGACCAGAGCGGTGGCCAGAGCACCCGCAAGCCAGACATGTAACTGGATCACGACACTCGGAGACTGGGTGATGAGGGGATAGGCAGCGAAAACAGAGTCTCCGTTCCGAGTTTCCGAACGGCGACGAGGGGGGAGCGCCGGCGGGTGATAGCGCGAGGGACGAGCCAGAGGAACAGCGCCCACTGGAGCGCAGAGAGGAAGGTACAAACCCGGAGTTTCTGGATCTCTCCGCGGACGGAGCAAGTCGGGACGAGGGTGAAGCGGCACGGTCGCAGGTGGCGGGCCCAACGCCAGAGCGCACAACGTCCGCGAACGAACGAGGGGGGCCGAGCCCAGACGTGGACCCAAGCAGGGCGGGTGGAGGACACAACGGCTCGCTGACTTTTGCCGAGATCTGAAACTGAACATACCGCCTCGCGAGGTCAACGCTGCCATGGCAGATCAGGGAGACGCCGGCGTAGTCGAACTTCCCCCGACGGAGGACGGCGGCTGCAACAGAAGCGCAGGAGACGGAGGTGGCGGCGATGCCGCGCTCGCCCGAGGAAACCTTGAACCGATCCGACCGAGCAGTAAAGTGGTAGTTGAGCGCGTTGAGCACGACGTTGATGTGAGGAAGCGGCGAGCTGCCAAACGCGGTGACCCACAACGGGGTGCGGTCGAGCAACGGCGAGCGAGGCGCAACGGGAGAGCACACGCCTGAGCGGAACGCGGACATGCAGAATTCCAGGAAGGCGTCCCCAGGGCGGCACATCGGAGGAGAGAGAGGAGGACGGAAACGGTCGGGAAAAAGTGGTTTGTGAGCAGGCTCGCCAGCGGAGGACTGACCGACGGCGAGGTGCGGCGGGGGGGTGGCTAGGAGAGGCGGGAGGGCGGAGGGCAGAGGCGGCAGCCGGCGGGCAGAGGCCCAGCGGCGGCGATCACAGCGAGGGGCTGTCGCGAGAGCCATCTCGTCTCTCCCCGATAATACCGCCAAATCCAGACTCAAATCATAAAAATAAACGGGTACATTATGTTTGTCATGAATATGGTTTATCACAAGAACTCGTGTACATTCATAAAGAGAAACTGTTTAGGAGTGCATTCAACCAAGAAATGCCACCATCATCTCATCTTGCAATGAACAGAGCGATAGCTCAAGCCTAGATTCCTAATAATCTGCATAGATCCTCGTGTCAAAATCCGTCCATTCCTTGTGCTGCTACGGCATAAACCTGTTTTACATGATGATGGCCGACCCAGGACAAGCCCCGGTAGTAGAAACATCCTCGTGCTCGGTGCTCAGTCCTCAGTTTCTCACCATGTGCACAACACAATGCATGAGTCATCAAGAGCTAGCAAAAAAAAAGCACATAGGTTGCATAAGAAGCAGGAGCATTACCCATGAAGTGAACAAATTGGTTAACTGAATGGTAAACATACTAATGGTTCTCTGGCGCATGACATGAAAGACTTGGTACATTTTCTATCATGGTATTTAACAGACATACGCGTACAGGAGTATAGGCAACCATATAACAAGAATTAGAGAATCAGTATTGTGACACCATTGGTAGAAATAGCACTCAAACAACCATCCAAGAAAAAGCTACAGACCACTTGTCCACTTCTAGATACTAATGGCTCTATAAAAATCAAGGCACTAAAAGCAGTCCTATAACTAGATGTCTGCCAGGAAGCAACATGGTACAACCAAAAATTATTTCAAAATACTAGATTGTAAGAGGATAGTTCACTAACATATGTGGATCGTAACTAAAATCTGAAATTGCTAAAGATCTGCATATACATCTGCAAACCACCATAGCCCAGCGTTACTAGCAGTCTAGCAGCTAAATCAGACTCCTCTTTTCTTATCTCTTTTCTTTAAACTAGATATGAGATACTCGTCGTATGGCTGCACCTATACTCAGATAAAAACAATCAAACATGCAACGACCTATCTAGCAGCAAAGCGAAGCCAACGACACATACCTGGAAGCCTCGAATTTCTTGAAGCAATTGACTGACCTTGACGATTGGCTTCCGATCCCGTGGGCGAGGAAGGCGGCAGCCGACTCCGATTCCGCTGTGGTGGCTGGCGGTCCGATCCAGCTGGTGCAGAGAGTGATGACGCAGCAGACTTGGTCGCGGAGGAGAAGTCCTCGGTTAGGCATCGGTCGTGATCTCGCACATGAGGAGGGGGGCTCCTAGCTGGCTGTGCTAGGGGATCGAAGGACTGTGGTTCCTGGGAAGCGTGGGGTGGTATTAATGAGGTGCGCGTTCGAAGGGAAGCACCACTCCACGGAGGTGCTCGTCGGAAGAGGTGGCGACGGTGCTACGAGGAGGCTAGTGGCGGCGACGGTGCTACGAGGAGGCTAGTGGCGGCGGCGACGCTAATTTGGGCATTAAACGTGTTTGACCTATTGACCGCTAGGATTAAAAAAAATCGACCGCTCGGTTTGGCTTATCGAAGTAAAATAAAAATTAGAAGCTGTTTTAATCAACGGCCACGAAAAATCAGATTAGACGGAACCTAAATCAGATTAGACGGAACCAAAGTTCCGTGCCAATCACCGTAAAAAAGCTTAAGTTTTAAATGGCTAAGGTTAATTACATCAACATTACCAGTGGTTCCGATCGTCCATGATGAGTGTCCTATTTGGCGCAGAGTCATACGAACAAATTGAATCAAACTTTATCTCTGAGGTTCAGCTATTTTGTTCACTTATATATTAGCTAAGTTACTCCCTCCGTTCTTATTATTCTACATTCTTGAAAAACTGAGACAAAGTAGTTGCATTTAAAGCTAGAATGTAGACTATTTCAGAATGAAGGGACTATGTATTATGGACTTGTGTACAGTTATATTGTAATAAGCACAAAGTCTTCATGCTTGTATATGTTATATGTAGGCCCTTATCACAGAGAGAAATTTTTTGAGCTTCATTGCATATATAGCAATGGCCTAGAGATGACTTGGTCACAATTCAAGCGTGTTATGAGGTGTGTGTGAAGGTGCTTCTTACAATCCATTGTATGTTTGCCGGATCACAAAGTCAAATTTTATCATTGGAAAAGTCAAGATGGTAAGTAATTATCTAGTCATGGTTAATGGTACTGGAATTTCCTATTAAAAATGTAGGTAGAAACTAGTAACTAACATATCCATGTTTCTATTTTTGTTTCAATACTTTTCAGTCAGCTACACAAGGACATAACTTCTGAACTTTGGCATTAAAGAAGGATTACAATGGACTTATGGTGCCCTCACTTCATCGAGATCGAGAAGTGTGTTAGGCTGAAGAAGGACAAGACTAAGGATATGGGAATCTGAATGACTAGCTAGGCAAATGTTGTGAAGACCTTTCAACTCAAGGAGGAAACAATCCATATATTCGACTTCATCTTTGAAAATAAAGCCATCTACCTAGTTATAATCCCTCTGTGATGTGAATGGATTAATGTGTTAAGATGGCAACTGTTCGTTTGTGTTTAACTTTGTAGTTTGTTCATGTAAACTGATGTGATATATCTACCAGTATTATTTGCTTATATTGAAAAACATAGCTAGCCGTAGATTTTCTTTTTAATAATTCATGGTACTTGGGTATTTTGTTTGTTAATTTGTGGTTACCGTTGATATATGTGTGAACGTAAATGTGTTGGCATTTTCTTTTACTGTGAATTCTATATGGTTGATACACTTATATGTCACATCGCACATGATATTCTCCGGTACAAATGTGTGGTGTCGCATCGCACACGGCTTTCTTCAGGAGAAACGTGTGTAACTATCACACACGATTTTTGGTAGAATAACCATTTGCGATGTAAAATGGCATGTTAAGGCCCATTTTGTGAAACACTGCCTTATAAAAGGGAACCAAACATCCTGATATAACAATATTTCCCACCATAGCCGACATCCTTACTTTTGTTCTTACAACACTACAACAACAAACACCTAGATTTTAACGGTCGTAGGGCAGGCTACCAAAGCATGATAGGAATCCTCCTCGGTTATACCACACTAGATGAACAAACGCGGAGACAAAATTTATCGGGTGCGTGTCGCACCCTCTAAATTTTCCTCTCTTTATTGCTTTTCTGTTTTTTCTAACTCATGATACAAGGAAGTAGAACCTCCCGTATATATACACGGACGTTCAACCGACTCAAGACCTGACCTAAACCTACACGTGCTGATAAACCTATTCTAAACCGACATGGACAACCAGTCCTACATGAACTAGTACTCCCTACTCAAACTAGGACTCCCATTTTCTATACTATACTCACGTACAAACCAATATCAAGTACTACTCCTAATACTTCAAATACTAACTTGACTCACAAGTCTAACACTAGGAAAGATTATTATTAACAATCTCTTCCTAATCTTGACTTTTGGCCTTTCGTGCTTCTCCGATCTTGATTTCTTGCATATCCGCGTCTTGTCTAGGTCTCGCTCCACGACAAGTCTAATTAGATCTCTCCAATTTTAACTTGGCGAATTTACGGAAGAACTCAAGCATGATCCGGACTACCCAGCCACGCTAGCAACCGTGGAACACACCGTCCACCCTAGCGTAATACATGCCGACTACCTCGTGGACTACACCATCCACTCCAGCCTCATGTAGAGACAGGTCCTCATTAACGAGACTCCCTTCACTGGTTTACCGCCCCCTTCACAATTGACATTGATCCTCTCGTCGAGACACGTAGACGACTTCGTTGAGGCACGCTGACAGCTACCCGCTATCCTCTTGTTGCGTCTTCGCCCACGGTGATATCCCTCACCTGTGGACAGTCCCTCAACCTCCACACGCTTCAACCGCAAATGCATCCTCACGGAGACAAGCACTTGGACACAACGACGACTCACAGACTCGACGACTTGACTCTTTGACTCATCGGACTCCTCCGAAGATGACCTTGATGAAACTCCCGGATGACGATCTTGATGAGACTCCCGTACCGCACCTCGACACCACCTCTCCCATCAACGATCATCCACCTCCGCCTCGCCGACAACAACACCCCGCCGCCCCTTCCGTGTTGCTCCGCTGAGCAACGATCGCCCGCCGCCATGCTGACGACAGCTTGCTCGCCGTCTCCACCTGGCAGCTCCGTAGAGCGACGGTCGCCCGCCCCGAGGCGCTAGTAGGGTCGCCTCCCCGGGACAAGCGTAGCTTCAAATCTCCGACCTCGCTCTGATACCAATTGTTGGGATTCGCCCACGGATCGATCACATCAAACTAGATGAACAAACGCGGAGACAAAATTTATCGCCAAGGGTGCATGTCGCACCCTCTAAATTGTCCCCTCTTTATTGTTTTTCTGTTTTCTCTAACTCATGATACAAGCTGGTAGAACCTCCCGTATATATATACATATACACGGACGATTCAACCGACTCAAGACCTGACCTAAACTTACACGCGTGCTGATAAACCTATTCTAAACCGACATGGACAACCAGTCCTACATGAACTAGTACTCCCTACTCAAACTAGGACTCCTATTTTCTATACTATACTCACGTACAAACCAATATCAAGTACTACTCCTAATACTTCAAATACTAACTTGACTCACAAGTCTAACACTAGGAAAGATTATTATTAACAATCTCTTCCTAATCTTGACTTTTGGCCTTCCGTGCTTCTCCGATCTTGATTTCTTGCATATCCGCGTCTTGTCTAGGTCTCGCTCCACGACAAGTCTAATTAGATCTCTCCAATTTTAACTTGGCGAATTTACGGAAGAACTCAAGCATGATCCGGACTACCCAGCCACGCTAGCAACCGTGGAACACACCGTCCACCCTAGCGTAATACATGCCGACTACCTCGTGGACTACACCATCCACTCCAGCCTCATGTAGAGACAGGTCCTCATTAACGAGACTCCCCTTCACTGGTTTACCGCCCCCTTCACAATTGACATTGATCCTCTCGTCGAGACACGTAGACGACTTGGTTGAGGCACGCTGACAGCTACCCGCTATCCTCTTGTTGCGTCTTCGCCCACGGTGATATCCCTCACCTGTGGACAGTCCCTCAACCTCCACACGCTTCAACTGCAACAGATCCTCATAGAGACAAGCACTTGGACACAACGACGACTCACAGACTCGACGACTTGACTCTTTGACTCATCGGACTCCTCCGAAGATGACCTTGATGAAACTCCCGGATGACGATCTTGATGAGACTCCCGTACCGCACCTCGACACCACCTCTCCCATCAACGATCATCCACCTCCGCCTCGCCGACAACAACACCCCGCCGCCCCTTCCGTGTTGCTCCGCTGAGCAACGATCGCCCGCCGCCATGCTGACGACAGCTTGCTCGCCGTCTCCACCCGGCAGCTCCGTAGAGCGACGGTCGCCCGCCCCGAGGCGCTAGTAGGGTCGCCTCCCCGGGACAAGCGTAGCTTCAAATCTCCGACCTCGCTCTGATACCAATTGTTGGGATTCGCCCACGGATCGATCACATCAAACTAGATGAACAAACGTGGAGACAAAATTTATCGCCAAGGGTGCATGTCGCACCCTCTAAATTTTCCCCTCTTTATTGTTTTTCTGTTTTCTCTAACTCGTGATACAAGCTGGTAGAACCTCCCGTATATATATACATATACACGGACGATTCAACCGACTCAAGACCTGACCTAAACTTACACGCGTGCTGATAAACCTATTCTAAACCGACATGGACAACCAGTCCTACATGAACTAGTACTCCCTACTCAAACTAGGACTCCTATTTTCTATACTATACTCACGTACAAACCAATACCGAGTACTACTCCTAATACTTCAAATACTAACTTGACTCACAAGTCTAATACTAGGAAAGATTATTGCTAACACACATAGTGCATCAATCTCATTCATTCCAACATTACTTTTTTCCAGTTGGTTCAAAGATATCATCTAGCTTAGCAGTAAATTTTTCAGATAATTTCTTTTAATCCATTTCGAGCTCACATACCTTGATAGCAACTTGATTAATAAAGTGTTGGTACACTGCTGCATTATCTCCTTCAATATTCTGGTTCTTCAAAGTGATCATTTCACTAGATCATCCACGCTATAGTCGGGTGTGGAGGCATAGCTATATTCTAGATCTTATGGCATATCATCATCCGCACTACTTCTCATCATCTAAAGATCTAGAACCGAATTAGGCTCATGTGTTCCTGCATATTAAATTGTTAAGGATTAGTGTTTGGCTTTCAGCTATCTTGGCCAATTATGCCTCCACGGTCTTTGTTTTATCCCGCACATCAGATTTCATAAAAGAAACTTGCTTGGATAGTTGCATTAAGCTAGTTTCATGATTAACAATAATTTTAATAACAAGATTGTTTTGCAATGTTTGAGCTTCCATAAAAGTTTTAACGGAATCTTCTAGTGATTGGAGGTTACCATTGTTACCCTTGTTGTTGTAATAGTTGGGAACTCTGCAAGGTTAGGATATGGATTTTGGAAATTCGAGCCACAATTTTGACTCCTTGATGGAGGGCTAAAATTATTGCGAGCTACAAAATCTACTTCCCGGACCTTAGCATTAGTAATGGCATTAACTTGAGGTTTGCCTTTGACAATATTATAAGTTCATCTACTTTTGTTGTAAGGTCTTCATTCTTTTCTTCGGTACGGAAATCAACTTTCTTGTGGAGGATCTTTCCACATGCCACTCGGAGTGGTTATCTTGCATATCATTTTGCAGTTTTGCCGCTATATTTTATCTCCTTTATCATGAATGTGCCTCCGGCTGTAGTGTCAAGCATAGACTTAGACATGGGATTAAGTGCATGATAAAAATAAGTGAAGTATTAGCCATTCTTCCATCACATGGCTAGGACAGTTTCAGTTTTCTACGGACTCCTTAATTCTCTACCATGCAAGCGCTAGTGGCCCGCGATCTTGTTGTATAGTGCCTATAATCTTAGAACTTAGTTGCATAGTTTTAACAGGTGTAAAAAACTTAGTCATAAGTATATTGCGACAATTTTTCCATGAAGTTATAGTGCCCTTAGGCAATGCTAACAACCATTCTTTAGCCTTCTCTCTCAGCAAAAAGGAAAACAAGCGTAACTTTAGCACATCGGATTCACATTTTTTATGAGGATCATTTCGCATATCTCAGTAGAACTATTTAAATGCATACATGCATCCTTGGAACCACCAAATTGGTTGTGTCGAACCAAGTTCAAAAGATTAAACTTAATTTCATTGTTCTCCGCACCAACAGGCAACAACAGATTAACTGATATGTGCACCTTGATTATTGGCCGAGAGGGCAAAAAACAAATTATTGTCACTAGACGTACTATATGGATCCGCCAATTAATTTGAGCCGGGGGATTATCAAAGCATATTATGTGTCAAAATAATCTCAGAAATGCAGAGCAAAAAAGAAAAACTCAGTAATGAACGGCAAAAAAAAAAAAAGTCAAGTGCCAACGTAAAGAAGGGCAAATATAATAAAATTCCGCCGCAAACAAGTTACACAGCGTTGCCCGAATATTGAGCACAACGGCTCCCTGTTATAAATCAACACTTCTCTGTTACGGGTTACGGCTAAACAAGCCTTCGTCTTCGTCTTCGTCTTCGTTAGCGAACCAAGAAACTCACATCCAAATCAAGATCATCAAGAAACCCGCAATCAAGGAGCACGCCCTCGAACAGAGTAACCCCACCCAATGGCGCGGGCGCCGCTTTCACGGCAGCGGCGGATCGCTCGGGCGCGCTCGATGGCTTCACAGGGGCGGCGGCTTGTTCAGGCGCGCTCGCTGCTTTCACGGCAGCGGCGGATCGCTCGGGCGCGCTCGATGACTTCACAGGGGCGGCGGCTTGTTCAGGCGCGCTCGCTGCTTTCACGGCAGGGGCCGCGGCCCAGGGTTCGCCGGCTACAGCTCTTTGAGGCGGCTCTACGAAGAGTAACGGCGCAGCGCGACCGACGTCTGACGCACACCCGCAAGGGTCGGCGGTACCCGAGGCAACTCGCCAAGGCGCTCAAGGAGGCGGAGCAGTCTCTTGCCCCGCCTCGCCACGCTACTGCCGCTGACGGCGGCGGCAATCGCGTCTTGGCCGTACCCTCCCTCGCTGACCACGAGGTCCATCCCCGGCGGCACGCTGCTCGTGAAGAGGGCGGCAGCTCGGCTCTTCGCACCCGGGCCGAACATGGTGTTCCCGTCCATGAGCCCGGGAACATCTCCTCCGTCGTCGGCCACCAAGCCCCCCCTCTACACACCGGCGATCTCCATATTGCTCTCCCCCGATACCCCTGCGAGGCAGCAGACGAAATCGACGAAATTAACAGAGCCAAAAATGCAGAGGCAGCGGCTGAATTCTTGCGGGAATTGCAGAAAGAGCTCAATCTTCACCCGACGCCGCCACCGCCAACCTCCTCGCCCGTGCTTGAGAGTCCTGCTTCTTCGCCGTACGCTCCCTCGCCGGCCAAAAGGGAAGAGGCCGACCGCTGGGAAGGAGATGGTGACTTCTTCGACCACCAGCTCCATCCGCGGCGGCGCGCTGCTCGTGAAGAGGGCGGCGGCTCGGCTCTTCACGCCCGGGCCGAACATGGTGTTCCCGTCCATGAGGCCGGGAACATCTCCTCCGTCGTCGGCCTCCCTCTCCATACCGGCGATGTCCATATTGCTCCCCGAGACCCCTGCGAGCCAGCAGACGAAATCGACGAAATTAACCGAGTCAAAAATGCAGAGGCAGCGGCTGAATTCTTGCGGGAATTGCAGAAAGAGCTCAATCTTCACCTGACGCCGCCACCGCCAACCTCCACCCCCGTGCTTGAGAGTGAGTCCCTGCTTCAGAGTCACTGCTGCTTCAGAGTCACCTCTTCGCCGTCGGCCTCCCAGCCTCCTGCTTCAGAGTCCCCGATGCTGACCGTGAGGACATGCGACGACGCGCGTGAGGCCGTCGCCGCCGTCTCAGGCACCGAGGGGATCAGGATCTGCATCGCACGCGATGTTCCATTGGAAGCTGCTCTCGACATCAGTGCTATCCTCTACAGCGGACGGGTTCAGAACGATATTATCGATCCAGGAGTTCTAGAGAACAAGGTGCGTCAGGCCAATTGGCTCATTCAGGAGATCAATAATGCCCAAGAGCATCTGGAGCGGCTGCAGCTGCTGTTGCATCGTCCTTGGCTACCATGAGGATAGGAGGTGCTTACTGATTCTTAGAAAATTAACTACATTGTTGTGAATCTTTCTGGAGTATCCTTGATTTCAACCCAATTGATGCTCTGGATGATTGATTTCCTTTTGGAATATCCTTGATTTGAACCCAGTTCATGTTCTGGATAATTGATATAGTACAATATTGCATTAGCACAAAATCATAAATGTTTTGCTGCCTAGATTTCCATCTCTAAAAGGCTGTGCCAAAGTTGTTCAAGCCATGAGAGAAATTATTTTGCAACAAATATAATGTGAATCAAGATCGGACACAATTTAATACATGTAGGAGATGAATGATAACATAATCTACTACAAGCATTACATACAAGAAACGCATGGCGTAAACTAGAGTCAGTAAAATGATATAAGTAATACACAGCTTTGCATTTGGTGAAACTATACAAGGAAGTACACAGGACACATAAACAAGTGTCAGTAAATGATCTAGTTAAGTAATACACAGCTTCACATTTGGTGGAACTATCCCATGAAGGACACATACACCAGAATGTAATCAAGAGTCAGTAAATGATCATATTTAAATAATACACAGTTTCACATTTGGTGAAATTATTCCATGAAGGTATCTTCTCTCTAGTTTTTGAAATTGGGAAACAAATCTTATTTTCCCTTCACGATCTAGATCACGACCAACTATGTCAGCTCCTTTAATTGTCAAGAACTCTAGGGCATGAGCATTTTCAAGGGTGTGCATTAGAAGTTCAAGTTGTGATGTTGTTCCCGAAAATCCAGTAATATGCAGGCTCTTCAGATAGTTATGTGGACACCTTGGAAGGATCTTGATAGGATGTGAGACCCGATGTGCGAAATCAAAACCGCTAAACTGCAAAATTTCGAGAGGAAATATGATAAGAGGCATAATTCATGGTTCACTATTGAATACAATTGTAGCAAAGATCAAGTGGTGGGATACTTACATGCATCTCTAGCTTTTCAAGGTAAGGAGCAGCCCTCAAAAAGGAGGCCAATGAAAGAATATTGCTAGCTTCTTTATGACCTAGAATCGGCCACAAATCTAAATGTTTCAACTGGGAAAACTTGTATGGGGTTTCCATCAGCAAGGGCATCTGAAAAGTAGATGATAAATGGTCATGTCGGAAGAAAAAAAACTGACAGAACAACTTAGATATTGATGCAAGTGTGAGAGAACAACCTTAAGTGGAATAAAAGCACGCAATGTCAGATCATGAACACTTGAAAACACTTTGGGAAGTACAGTCAAAGCATGCTCAAGAGGTACAGACGAATAGAAATCAAGATCTACGTGTTTCAGTTCTGGAGCACCCCCAAGGTCAACTGGATACAGACGCCCATAGAAGATGAACGTTTCAAGTTTCACCGCATTGAGTACTATCTTGGTTATCTTGCAGTGCACAATACGCAAGTATAGTAGCTTTGATAATGGCTGACCTACTGTCAACTCATCATTCAAATGACATCTAACCATACTGAACCACTCAAGATTAACGCAATTTGACAGCGTATCTTGAAGATCCTTCCGAGTGACACGTAACATGTGCAAATCAAGTGTTCTCAGATTCGGGAAACCGCTGAATTGACAGGGTAGTTCAAATGAAGCAAAGCTAAGTTGCAGATGACGAAGCCGATATAGGCTTGCGTCATCTAAAAGCTCGACAGGAAATCTGTACTGATCAGCACGGAATTTGGCTGGCGCTAAATCAAGGGCAAGACTCTTTGTCCGTGATGATACAGCAAAATCCACCCAAGTATTCACATGATCCACTAGCTTGATGTCGAATCCAAATCTGATCACCAGTTCTTCAACAACCATGCACTGCTGCTGCCGCATGACTGCATTAACATTGTCGATGAATTTCTGAGTGTACTCTTGTCCCCCAAACACACCGCTGCCGCACACAGTGAAACCATCAAATTTCAGTTTGGAGCAACCCCTCGACACTTGCCTCCATTTACTTGACAGAACACCAGTTCTCACTGCATCCTTTATCGGTAATTTTGATAGAACTAGAGACAAAAGATCCTCAGAAAGATCTGCAAGATGAACCTTTGCTCTGGTTTTCTTAATGACTGGTTCGTGATAGCAGCGCCTCGGTCTTTTACGTGTGCGTGTTAGATGGCTGTCCATTTTGATTCTGCAGAAAATGATGCCAGGTTAAGTGTAAATATATCGGGCACATGAACCTGGAAGGCCGGAACACATGTAAAAAACTTCACAACAGAGTGTTTCTAGGTTCTATCATCACTCATGAATCATGAACAGATAAGAAGAATCAGTCCATAAAGTCGTCATTTTCTTTCTAGGTTTTACTATCCCTCATGACCAGATAAGAAGAATCAGTCCATAAACTAGCTAATAAAGTTCTAGCAGCGCCATGAAACAGAAGGCCACTTTTGTTACGTTTCAGTGCATTACTACCTATGAATTCGGGGATAAATCAGAAGATGAGTGTGAGTGTATTTGTGAAGGCGAGATGGGGAAGGGGATGGATCTAGATGGCGTGCCATAGTGTGCACCGGCAAAGATCCAAAATTTGTGGAATGCAGTGGGATTAATCCAATCAGTGGATGAGAAAAGGCTTACCGATTGTCAAGACTGCGGACGGGGTTGAGAGAGCAGCGACGCGACGGCAGAAGAGGAACGGCGATGGGCGGCGACGCGCGTGAGAGGCGAAGCGATTTGGGGACTGGGGTTGATGCTGAGCTTAGCTCTAGGTAACGGCGGGGGTTAGTTGAAAGCCGCGTTGGATCCGAGCCAGGTCGGAGGTCGGAGTCGGTCAGAGGTTCGGCAGACGAATCCGAACGAGGCACAGGGAGAGGAAGGGGAAGGATGCGTGGACTTCGGACACAAGTTTACCCCCAAATCCACCGTGTCCGGTTCACAACCGTTGAGGCCTTGTTTACTTGTCTGGTATTTCTAGGGTTGGGAGGGTAAAATACCGGCCCACGATCGAATCCCGAAAGTTACCGGATGACCCGTTTACTTCTCTGGTTTTTTGGGTAATATTCCGGCCCATCCCAGATCTTCCCGACCCGGTAAGCTTCACCCTCCGGTTTTCTCAACCACGAGGTCGACCCGGTGTATTGGCTCGTGATCGAAAAGGGGAGACCAGAGACGGAGGCGACGCAACGGCGGCGACGGCGGCGGGGAAAGGCGACGGCGGTGGGGAAAGAGCGCACAAATCACAACGGCGGCGACGAGGTACTCCTCCGGCGACTGGTCCCCGGTGAGTCCTCGCGTCTCCTCCCCTTTTCCCCTCCTCCCTAGGGTTTCTTGGTGTCGCCGCCTCCGCGACGGAGCTCGAGGACGGAGGTGCGTGGACGCCGCGTGCAGTGGGAGGGAAGGGAGCAGCAGCGGCTGGTGCCGCGCCCGTGCTTTTTCTGATTTGTGCAGTCCATAGCTCGATGCTGAGACGTAGTGCTTTCTCTTCGTGAATTCAAGATGCGCTGTTAGTTTTGCCCTGCTTGATGCTAGTGGACAATGATTCTGTACGGAGTGAGATTGCAAATAAAAATTTCTAGGTTAGGTTCGGTCTATGATTATTTTTTGGTGCAGCCTCCTTGCCAAATTTCTCCATAACCGAGCGTGTACCTGGATTTAGCATGCTTGGACTACATGAAGTTGTGTTCTGTAGTTTCTTCATGAGAGTACAGCGGTAAATCTTCTTGGGAAAAAAAATCTGACAGTATGTAGCTTCTGAACATTGTCAAGTAGTTCAATTCAGAGGCACCTTATCTAGAAATGCATCATCAAACACGCGCTGTCGAAAGATGGTCTAACAGTTCTATACTTTCCTGACATCCCTAAATTTACATACATGGTGCCAGTTCTATATTGTGTGTGATTTAACTGAACTTCAGCTTGCAGTGCGTTATAGTTTAGTAACTAGGACATTGGCCATCTCACCCAAAAACATTCTCTAGTTGAATTATCTGCTGCATTGTGCATACCCCTGTAGCAAACGTGTTTTTCCTGTTAGTTCATCCTCCTGTAAACCATAATAGCAATTTTCTGATGTTATGATCCTATGCAGCATGGTAATAGCAATTAAGGAGCTCTTTTTTTACAAATACCGGTGATGTGGTAGTTTCAGTCAGTTTTCGAATTGCATCCGTACATTTCTTGTTAACTTCCTTTGTTGGAACAATAAAAGAAGATAGGACATTTTGTTGGAACAGTAAAGGACACTTGGTTTTGCCTATACTGGATCCCCACATTGTTATACATGCTTGCAAATAACTATATGTAGATTGGTTGTTGCAGAATTTTTATTAGACTAGTACTGTTAGTTCTATAATACTAGTAAGATTGCACCTGCACGCACGTTTTCAACTAATGCAAATTGAAATCCTAATCATTTATGAATGACATTCAATCTAGCTTGCTTTCTATGTTCAATCATGGGGTTTCAACAGGAACATGGCTCATATAAACAACATTTGTTTCGGTCGAACCAACAAAACTATACTTAAAGTTGTTCTCTTTTCAACATCGTAACAATGTAATTTGGAAAACATTAATTGGCTCTAAACTGCCTCAATCATTAAGGAAACAAACTCATGACGATGTGAATAGATATTGGGCACAATTGTCTGAAATCTCAAGCTTGCCTTCATAAAACAAATGTCACTAATAGTAACATGGAAGACCCAGACCTACCCGTTGTCCAAGCCAGGGCTCCAACAGTTTATCCTGGTAATATAAGCAGCTCCTTATCCTCGTATCTTCTCCAAAACCAAATGCAGCTTCATCCATGCACCTTCATGCTGAGATAGGTTCATCACTGCAAGGCAAGCCAAACATTTTATACTACACAGTTGATCAGTGCTAATCTAAAGAGAACTCAGAAAGTAAAAAAGAACATTTCTGCATTCTAATGATGGCATGGTGAAGTAAATATACTACACAGTTACATTCAGCAGTCACTTAATTATTAAGAAATTTTGACTAAAACGTTCATAGGTAAATACTTCAATACAAAGCAAAAAAGAATGTGTAATTACACTTGCAAGCCAATAACTTATCTGGGCATGACGAAGAGGCGAGGGCGTAGAAGCCATACATGCTTACGCATCCATCTGGTGCGTCATAAGAGCCAGAGATCCGGTAACGGAGGAAGAGTGCCAAGGTGCCTGCCCGGCGACATTGAGGTGGAGGACAACGAACCGTGTCGATGAGATGGACATCCACATCAAGTACTTACACGCTACTGCAGTCTCCTGCCCACCCCAATCTCACATGCATATCACAATGCAACCCATATATCAAAGTATACAATGCAGATATTCCTGCTTCGCAAAAACAATACTCCTACAAATGAGGATTCAGAAACAATGAGCTGTAGCAAGAGGGTTCAAAATAAGAAGTATAAATCTTGAGCAACAAATAGATAAGATCGTTGTTTTCACTTCTTCAGCCTGCACAAATACTCAAAACCAAATCATCCTTCCAGTTAGCATCAAGCATTTTTCTAACTATTTGTTACATAATTACATCAAGTTATCAAACAACAAGAATTAGAAGGGCTGAAATTAAAGGTCAGATTAACCTTCCTTGAGGCCAGGTAACTTTAGCGTTTTCATCTTTTGCAGGTTTATCTTTCTTGGATATACTGTCTGGCAAGCTGCTTATATTCTCAACTTCTGTACAAACCAGGAATAAGATTATACCAGAATTAGCAAATTATGTTATAAAGAGTAAATATACATGCACACCTTTGAGGCTACCTTTTTAACAGATTAGAAGATGGCTATCAGCATGGAAAGGAGCGATTATCAAATGACATGAAAAAGATAAAAGAAGATCAGACGCTTGAATCTTAATTCATTCATAAAAGGAGCAAAGAAAGAACTGCTACACGCCATACCATTTTCAGTTTCTTTAGCATATGATCAAATTGGGTGGTATCGTATGTCTACACTGATACCTGCATATGAGGAGAAAAGAAAACAGATTTCAGCGGTCTAGGGCCAATCAGGCAAGTATTTTTCTTTACTCACCAAATGCATGAATCATACAGTAGTTCTACAAGGAGTAATCATACCTAGTGTGTCTTGCTTTTGCTTCAGTCTACCACCCCTTTTTGCCTTACTTGTCTTTCCCAAGGCCTTCACCTTCTTCCCATTCCTAACACACCAGAAGAAAATTCTAACCATAGAGAGATCAGTAAAATAGAACGATTTTAAATTAACACGGAGAAAGTACCACTTGACAAAAGCATCTGACTGAAACGATTTGTGTAGAGAATGGACATCCATAATAGCACAAAAGCTGCAGCGCAAGCATCACTAAAATCGTCCAACCTTTTACCTTGATGGTGAGCCGCGGGTCAGCGAGGAGGCGACCGCCGGCAGCCCTCGGGCAGAGCAAGACAATGAGCTTGTGAGGACGGATGTCTTCCAGATCGCTGTCCTTCCGCCGCCGGCCCCTCCCGATTTCTGAAACCATAGTGAGGAGGCCATGCCGACGGCGGTACAGTCTCCATCTCACGCCGATCTAGATGGCTCTGCATCAGTCTTCGAGGAGGCTCACGAGGCAGCATGACGGCGTCGACGCTTGTCAGCGCCGGCGTGTGAGCAGGCGCTGTGCTAGGAGCCTGGCATGGAAAATATGGGAATACCTTAATCCAGATCGTGGGAGGCATCCAGATCGTGGGAGGCAGTTTGTTCTCTGCGTGGACTGCGTGGGTGGAAATTTTCCTCCGCTCGGCGGACCATGGCAGACAATACATCATTGGAGCGATCTCAGACGTTGGATCTAGGCGTTTGAACGGTATAGATCTTTTGGATGGGACTCTCTGGGTCTTTTTATATTAGTGTAGATTTCGTTAACTGAAAGTTAGTCTTCCTTTTCATTTTGGGTCATGCCTGAAACTGTTTTAGTTTTGTAGATAACTGTTATATTCATTTCTGTCTAAAAGACTTGCTCCTGGAAGGTTCTATAACTAACTACTACTTACTAATTTTGTGCAGCAACGAAAACCTGATGAAAATATAATAAACTGTTATGCCTAACGAATGTCCAATGCTGGTGATTTTGAGGATCTCTACTGATATATACATGTTTATGTCATTTTTTTTTATAGATACCTGCACCTTGGCTCCCTGTGACTTGTGAAAATATGATGAACTGACCTCTTGTCTGTATCTATGTATGAACAATATAGCATTGCGTCCACGTCTCTGTCATGCACTACAAATTATTGTTGGGCAGTATGTCTTCACTTTTATTGATTAATTGTCAGTATGATCATCATGTGCTAATACTCTAATTCCCCTTTTGTTCAGCATTCAGCTGTTGTGAAGTTGAAGGACTTGAGAGACAACTGCAAGACAGACCTGAATATTTGATCATCAATTCTTTGTTGGGAAAACAAGCCCTGCATGGTTGTGCTGTTGAACTTGTCGCCCTGAGATGTAGTATGATAAGCTGGATCTGTTTGAATTAAGATGATGTATGGTGTCTGGTTTCCACTAGGAAGTTATGGGCTTGTCAGTTAAGAAGTTTTGGCCGTAGTGCTTACTCCTATCTAGAATAGGGAGGTCAAGGCCCTCCCTAGCCCCAATACAATGCTCATATATAAATCAATTGTAGTACTCCTTTAATTTCCAGCTGAAGTGCAGAATGAAGGAGCTCCTAACTTTTATGTATTGTCTCTTATATAACAGGTTGATCTTGATGAAAACATTTGGAAGGATATGAACAACGAATGATCCCACCAACCGCTTTTTAGAACTGGCATTTGAGAGCAGCATAATTTATTTTTTTGCCACCGAATAGAATATTCCATGAGATCGAACTGATGATCCGTTGTTTTTTTTGTATTACCATGCAATGTTTCATAAATATTCTTGTATATTTATTGCAAAGATATGATTTTTATTTGAGTGACTTTGTCCAGAATCATCTTGCGGGTGTAAAGTTTCTATATTTTTTTCACTAGATCTCAATTAGCTTCAACTAATTTGGCGGTCGCGATACCAGAAAATTCTTTTACCACGATTGAGTTGTTTGTGGCCATTCTTTTTTCCACGCATATAAGATTTGTTGACATAGTTTCTTGCCACCAAAATTATTTGTGTTGAAATAAATTATGGCCACGGAATTTTTCATTGTCGCAGTAGTTTGTCGCTTCAACTAATTTGGCCGTCGCAATAATCATAGATTTGACAATGACAAACAAATGTAATCTGTCAATCTATGACGGAGATTCAATGACGAACCTAATGACGAACAAATTTTGTCATCTGAGAGTAATACATGACAAATTTGGTATATTAGGTGACAAAAGTTGTTTGTCATTAAAAATAATATGTGGCGTAGTGTATGTGCGAACAAAGTATTTCCATGAAAAATCAACTTGTCGTTTGGACCGTCCAAAAAGAAAACATTTGGTGTTAAAAAAAAGCCTTTTTGCGAGACATGTCTTGTCTTTTTTACATTGAACACAAAATATAATGAAATTGTACGAACGCACATAGATTATCGAGATGTACATGCAAACTTCTTTGTTAAATTTTTTGACAATTAGAAATATGTTTTTTAGGTGGAGGAAACATATGCACCGGGAGCCGAAATGAATATCCGGCAAACACCATGCTTGTTTAGCTAGCAAAGCCTGGTTAAACATTCTCATATATATAAAAATGCATGGTTATACCATTTTTAGTAAAGGGGTAAGTTTTATTAATTCTCCACCGTCGGGTTACATAAAAAATCAAAAACTTCTTAAAGGGAGTTGTGCCGAAGCACACTCCTTATTGATTTCTTGCACACGCAGTATTGGATTTTAAGTTAAGTCAATGGTAACTTACAATCACTCAACAGGTTAAAGTGCATACAGAATATAACACTTATAAGAATCACATTTGTCTTATCCTCATGCGTCTACTCCCTATTTGTATATATAAGAACATTGAACACTAGATGAAAAACATGAGTCCACTGAAAGTCCTTATCATAAGAATGGAATGAGTGTGGTAGAAGGCACAATAATAAACAATTGATTTATATATGAGCATTGTATTGGGGCTAGGGAGGGCCTTGACCTCCCTATTCTAGATGTTTTTTGTATGATGACTTACAATATTTCATTCCTCATATGGAGATCTTAATGTCGAGAACTTCAGCGTCCCATATAAGGTGTTGCATGGGATTATGAGCCTCACCAATAAGAAATGAAACAAAGAAGTGTTGTAACAATCACGGTCATCGTCGCTAGGGCCGTCGCGCAGCATAGATCTTTCTAATTCGGGATATCTATTATATTTTGTATTTCTATAATACATGTGTTCCCAGTTTAGATGTGTAAGAACACTGGACACGAGATGAAGAACATGTCTCCAGTGAAGATGAAATACTAAACAACTAAAATGTGTACGAAGATTGTCTTGAAACTAAAATATGGAAGCTATGGGTGAACGATCCTTTTATATTCTACGTTTGTCTTCAAACTCATGAGTATTTGCTTTTCTTTAGAATCTTGTCATCCTCAGGTGGCATTGCCGGCTTTCGGGCCATGCTTTGAAAAGCCTGTAGTAAGGGTATGTTTGGATTGCAACCAATGGTAACCATACCAAAATTTTGTCTCGCCCACGGACTTTGGTTGTCGTTTGGACGAGCGCCAAAAAATTGGCTCGCCCCGCACGGACGCCCTGCGCCCGTGTTATTTTCGCCAGCGCGCGGGCGAGCTGAGGGCGTAGAGAAGCTCCGCCAAAAAATTGGCGCTCGTCCAAACGACAACCAAAGTCCGTGGGCGAGACAAAATTTTGGTATGGTTACCATTGATTACAATCCAAACATACCCTTGGATCCCGAACCCAAGCCACTCATCGGGCTTTTGCAACTGTCCGTCGGGTTAGGCTGCCCATGACCATGTTCCTAGGATCCTCAACGATTGTCTTCCTAGGTATGACTGATCCACCTTCTCTAAAAGCTCTTGCTTTCCAGGAGGCTCTCTTACTTGCAACCAATCTTTCCCTTTGTAGAGTGTGCGTTGCAAGCATGTGGTGAATGACATTGCTGCTGGCACTAGAGGGATTTATGTACCAACTATCAAAGAGATTCTAGCACACCGTGTAGAGTTTGAAAAGATTACCTTTGTCCATGAGGGAAGGAAATCAAACTCGAAAGCGCATAGCTTAGAGCATCTCCAGCTGCGTCCTCCAAAGCGTCCCCCAAAGGAATTTGGGGCGCGCCGGACAGAAAATGCGTTCCAGCCGCGTCCCCCAAAGCCTTTTTTGTCCGGCGCGCCCCTATACGGTGTCCGGCGCCCCGAGCCCGTCCCCGTCCCACAGGGGACGCACCGGGGATGCCGGACACAACGAAAAGCGAGGCGGGGAGTGGCGGGGCCGACCCGTCAGTGGCACAATTAATTTAAACCTAACTGTCGCCTACCTCGCGACGGAAGTTATTGGCGCGCAGCGACGGTGCAGTTCCCGCAGAGGGCGCGGCCGACGCGTCCCGTCGCGCCTAGCTCGCGTGCCGGCGTTAATGAGCGCCACGGCTCCTCCGCCTCCCTCCGGCCTATAAAAGGGGCGCCTCTCATCGTCTCTCTCACACACAAACCCTAGCGCCTCTCTCCCAAACCCTAGCCGCCACCATCTCTCAACAAGACTCGACGCTATGTCTGATAGAGGCGGAGGCCGACCTCGCGGCCGCGGCCGTGGTCGTGGTCGTGGTCGTGGCCGCGGCATAGCTGAACGCTAGCCGTTGCCTCCCACGCCGTCGTCTTCATCGTCGGAGATGGACGTGGAGCCGGACGTCCTGTTCGAGTTCGTCCACGTCCTCAAGGGCGACCCGCGCGGCATCCAGAGGCTGCCGGAATCCTTCGCCGAGTACGTCGGCGGCGTACGCCCGCGCACGATGCATCTGCGGGAGCATTCGTGCGGCTCCTGCCGGTGGATCGTCAACGCGATCTACGACGCGCGCGGCAAGATGTACCTCAACATCGGCTGGGAGAAGTTCGCGCGCCACCACGGCCTCGAGCCGGCTTCATCCTCGTGTTCTCCTACTTCGACAACGGGGGACATGAGCGTCAAGGTCTTCGACGAGAGGCGCCGCCTCCGGGACTACCACGGCGACGGGGACTCCCACAACGACAGCGACCGACGAGGAGGACGGCCGAGTGTTGTTTCTTCGCAACGAATACGTGCACGGAGGTTTCTGCCTGTTCGCCTCATCGGTAGAACCAACAAGGGCACCATCCTCCCGCTGGATTTTCCAGTTTAGGTGACTGGGTGTGCCCTCGAGTGTTTTTTCTTAGCAGCGAACACAGGATGCACGGCCTAGTTAGGTTTAGTTTCTTTGCAATATTTTATATCTGTGTCCACCATGGTTCAAACTATGTATTAATTTGTGGAAAACCATGTTCCAAACTATGTCTTCGTGTAAACCACGTTCCCAATTATGTATTAGTTTGTGGAAATTGAAATAAAAATGCCAAGAAAAATTATTTTAAATGTTTGGGGGCGGCGTTTGGGGGACGCGGCTGGGGAGCGACGTCCCCCAAACGCGGCACGAACGAAACACGTCCCCCAAACGCTCGATCTGGCGTGGTTTGGGGGACGGTTTGGGGGACGCGACTGGAGATGCTCTTAGGCTGTCACTACTGGTCCACGAAAATCATTGCTGTGCTCATTGGCTCAAGGGCCCAAGCACAAACAGATCAGCCAAGATTTTTCGAGACTTTGACAAACCAGCCAGCCCAGAAAGTGAGGTTTGCTCCGGTAATCTCATCTCATCCCAAGTGCCTTTTCCGGCTTCATCACACGCAAAGCAGCATCCCACTTCACTTCAAGCTGAGCTCCCCCATCCGCCATCGACGGACTTGACACTCTGCGCCTGCGCCTGCGCCACCGGTGAGCGATGGCGATGGTCACCACCGACGCCTCCGCCACGGCCGACGCCGCCATCGCCGACGCAACCGCGAAGCAGCCGGACGCCGCCGACAAGGAGTACAGCTCCTACAACGGCGCCTCCACCGCGGGAGGAGGGGCCCACCGCGCCCGCGGCGGCGGCGGCGTGGTGGATTCGGTGGTGGCGCGGTGGCGGCGGGAGGACATGCTCGACAAGAGCCCCCTCGCGCTGCACGCCGCCGCCGCGGCCTTCGCCTTCGTCGCGCTCGTGCTCCTCGCATCCAACCAGCACGGCGACTGGATGCAGTTCGACCGATACCAGGAGTACAGGTGCGTGCGCGATTCGATTCGACTCTGGCTGCCTGCCTCGGGGTACCCTTCGATCCGGGCACCGCCTTACCAACCGTGCTGCGCTGTTGTTGCTAGGTACCTGCTCGCGATCGCCGCGCTGGCCTTCGTCTACTCGCTGGCGCAGGCGTTGCGGCACGCGCGCCGGATGCGAGGCGGCGCCGACCCCGCCTCCACGCCGTCCTGGAGGATTTTCGATTTCGTCGCTGATCAGGCGAGTTGCTTCGCGCTCTTCTTACTCTGCTGCTATCTTATTGCTCGCTAATCATTACTCCACTCGATGTCTCGATCTACTACTGTTACTGGTAATTTCGATCACTCAATTTGGACCAATGTTTGCTGGTCAGTGAGGGGAAAGTGGGGAACCGTATAAAGAGATAAAGTGTGCGGGAAATTTCCCGTGTTAAAAAAGTAAGATAAGAGTAGAGATTCCAGCCACCAGTGTTAGTATTTTTTTTTCATATGTTTGTGTGAAATTTCTCAATACACTGACTGGATTGGCTTTCAAATGGAAGCGTCTTGAACTGCCAAGAGTATCTAGATTTGTCTATGGAAGTGTGGAACACTGCAATGTTCTGCTTCCAGGCACTTAACTACAACTTCACAAATTACAAACCGTACCTCCCCTTGTCTCTCTCTGCAAATGACTAAGAAAAGGATACTTGGTAGCTTTCAATCATGGTCCAATAATTTTATCAATCTGTATGGCAGCCCAACCGCAGCAATGTTGGTAATGTAGTGGCTAGTGGCTACTATACTATTTGAATGAGACGATTTGAGTGGTTAGGTCCTTCCATGAGCTATTAGAAAAAGTTGATCCATGTTCCATGTATGTTCCAACTCGCGATCACCGCGCTGGCCTTCGCCTACTCGCTGCACAGGCGCTGCGGCATGCGCACCGGATGCGGGGCGGCGCCGACCCCGCCTCCGCGCCGTCCGGGAGGATTTTCGATTTCGTAGCTGATCAGGCGAGTTGCTTCGCGCTCTTCTTACTCTGCAGCGACTTATTGCTTGCTAATAATTACTCCACTCCTTGTCACTCAATTCGTCGCTGATCTACTATGTAATTTCAGTCACTCAATTTGGACCAGTGTTTGCTGGTCAGTGAGGGGAAAGTGGGCAACCGTATAAAGACATAAAGTGTGGGGGAAATTTCCCATGTTAAAGTAAGATAAGAGCAGAGATTCCACTTCCATGTTAAAGGAGATATCAATGCACCTTTGCATATGTTGTGTGAAATCCAGATGAGCGCCCAATACACTTACTGGATTGGCTTTCAAATGGAGGCGCCTTGAACTGCTAAGAGCATCTAGATTTGTCTACGGAAGTGTGGAACACTGCAATGTCCTGCTTCCAGGCACATAGCTACAACTTCAAAAATTACAACCCGTACCTCCTCTTGTCTCTTTCTGCAAAGGACTAAGAAAAGGATACATGGTAGCTTTCAATCATGGTCCAATAATTTTATCAATCTGTATGGGAACCCAACCGCAGCAATGCTGGTAGTTTAGCGGCTAGTGGCTACTATACTATCTGAATGAGACGATTTGAGTGGTTAGGGGTCCTTCCATGAACTATTAGAAAAAAGTTGATCCATGTTCCATGTATGTTCCAACTCCCAAATTGCTAGTTTGTTTGGAGCTTTGCAGGAGCATAATACTAGTACATTTCAAAATTTAATCATGTTGTCCCTTAAACAAAGAGAAATGTATGGAACAACACAACTTTCAAATGTTTAGGGACCACTTTACTAAGGATTCCCTGGAGGGTATGAATGTTTTCACTATGTACTGAAATGCGGCTTCTGCTAATAATATGACTATTTGGTGCTCCCTCACGTTCACTTTATATGTGGTCAGCCCAACATGATAGCGCGGGAGGTCGTGTTTAGGCTGGATGTGGCCATGGAGTCTAGACAACTATCTCCGGACGAGCGCCGACTCAGGGCGCACCTCAAACACGCTTACCTGGGCCTGGCTTCGCTTGAGCGCACTATGGCAAGGCAGCGGGCCAAGATTGCGTGGCTGAAAGAGGGGGACGCCAACACGGCCTTCTTCCATCAACACGCGGCGTACCGTCGCCAGAAAAACGTGATCCACAGCCTGCAGGTGGGAGGCGCGGTCATTTCTGACCAGGCAGCCATGGCTGAAGCTGCTTTCACGCACTTTGAGGGCCTTCTCGGCACCTCGGTGGTTAGGCAGCATTCGCTGGACTTGGACTTCCTGGATACGCACTCGGAGGACCTCTCAGAGTTGGAGGCGGGGTTCACGGAGGACGAGATCTGGGAGGTGATTCGGCGACTGCCGGTGGGCAAGGCGCTATGTTGCAGGGATACGTCCCATAAGTGCCGTATCGGTGCAGGATACTGCACCAAAACGGGGATACACAGAAAAACGTGTGGGATACGTGCTGGACCTGTTGCATGTACCACTTGAGCTACAGCCCACAAAAAGACCTCATGCCGTTGTACATACAACGAGTTGGGACTAGAAAAGGCAGCTACTCCTTCAGATCAGCACCAATGAAAAAAGATTAAGCTATTTTATTAACATTAATTTGTCCATCCTCTATAATATTGGTTACTGGTCCTGATTTCTAATGAAATTATGCATATACTAGCCGTATCCCCGTAAGTCTATTTTCAGAAAATGCCGTTTTGCCGTATCACCGTATCCGTATCCCCGTATCCGTATCCCCGTACCATGTAACATAGGGCGCCGGGGCCCTACGGGTTCATGGCTGAGTTCCTTCAGAAGTGTTGGGGAGTGGTTAAGGGTGACTTCATGGCAGCCTTCGACAAGTTGTTCACGTTGTGCGGGCGCGGGTTCCAAGGTCTTAACCAGGCCTTGCCGACCTGCTTGCCTAAGCGCCCGGATGTGGCTGCGCTCGGCGACTACCGCCCAATCAGCCTGATCCATATCTTTGCCAAGCTGGTTGCGAAGGTGCTCGCCACTCGTCTAGCCCCTAGGATGGAGTCGCTGGTGGATCGTAACAATGCGCGTTCATTCGCAAGCGTTGTATCCACGACAATTTCATGTTGGTCCAGCAGACAGCTAGATTCTTACACAGGGAGAAGGAGCCGCGGGTGATGCTCAAGTTGGACATTGCCCGCGCCTTCGACTCCGTTTCTTGGGGTTTCCTTCGGAGATCCTCCGCAAGTTAGGGTTTGGGCCAAGGTTCCGTGAACTCGTGTCCATCCTCCTATCCACTGCGAGCACCAGGGTGATGCTCAATGGCGAGCCGGGCCCCCCGATTTGGCATCGACGGGGCCTGAGACAGGGAGACCCCCTTTCGCCAGCGCTGTTTGTTCTGATGATGAACACCCTCAACAGGTTGTTGGCTAAGGCGATCGAGCTTGGGGTGCTGCGGCGCTTAGCACGGCGGGACTTAGCGACGTCGGTGTCGCTCTATGCGTATGATGTGGTGATTTTCTGCCATCAGGGCTGCGCACCAACTTCGCCAAGTGCTCTGTTTCCCCCATCGCCTGTTCGGAGGCTGAGGCCGCGGGCGCTGCTGAACTCATGGAGTGCCGGCCTAGCGCCGTTCCCGGTGAGATACCTCGGCATCCCGCCGTCTATCGGGAGGTCGACGGCTGCGGCATTCCAGCCCCTTATAGACCGTCTAGCCGACAAGCTACCTACCCGGAGAGCATCAATGATGCCTCGGGCGAGGATGCTTGGCGCTAATCCGCTCGGTTCTCGCAGCGATACCGTTGCACCAGGCGATGGTGCTCGAGTCTTGATAAGAAAGCACTCAAGCGGGTCGACAAAATCTTGCGAGGATTCCTATGGGCTGGTAGGGCTGACGCTAATGGCGGACATTGCCACGTCAGCCGGGCGAGGGTGTGTAGGCCGCTGCGGCTTGGGGGGCTGGGAATCCCAGATCTCGCACGCACGGCCATCAGCCTCAGGGTGCGTTGGATCTGGAGGATGCACACTGACCCCCTGCGACCTTGGCGCGGGTTGGACCTGCATTTCTCGAAGACGGAGCTGGATGTCTTTGCGGCCTCTACCTACATGGTAGTCGGCAACGGGGAATCCGCCCTCTTACGGGAGGACGGATGGCTGGTAGGTCCATCAAGGAGATGGCGCCGGAGGTATACGCTTTGGTTCCAAAGCGCCGGCGGAAGAGCGCGCACGATCCGTGAAGCGCCGGTTGATCGCACCTGGATCCCCGATATAGTAGGTGCACCGAGCGCTCTGGCATTGTGGCAGTACGTCCAGCTGTGGGGTAGACTCAGGGACATTCAACTATCGGGGGACCCAGACAGGTGGGTTTGGCGGTGGACGACGGATGGACAGTACTCTGCTGGATCCTGCTATGACACCCTTTTCCGGGGGCGATCATCTCAGGGTCTTGGAAGCTCAACTGGAAATCCTAGGCGCCACCTAGGGTTAAGTTCTTCATCTGGTTGGCCTGCCTCGACAGGTCTTTGGACGGAGTGAGAGGCGGCACGGCGGGGGCTGCCGCATGCGCCGAGATGCCCGTTATGTGATCAGTCCGCCGAAACCATGAGGCACCTCCTTACTGGATGTTCCTTCTCTAGGACGGTGTGGTTTGAGGTCCTGTTCCGGATCCGATCCACCTCAGACCCGCCCACGGCTGAGGGCGACTTCGCGGAGTGGTGGTCGCTGGTGGTGCGGACCGCCCCTCGCTAGCTGCGCAAGGGCACTTCGTCGGTTATCATGCTCACGGCATGGTGGATTTGGAAACACCGGAACGCGGCGGTCTTCCACAACGCACGGCCTTCGGTGACATCCTTGTTCAACGAAATCACTGCCAACGCGCGGCTTTGGGCGGACGCGGGAGCCCGGGGTGTGCGCCAGTTACTCCCCTAGTCTAGGATTTTCCTTTTTCTTGGGTCGAGTTGTACGGCGTGGTGTGTCCGTCCTCGGACTTGTACATAAACTCTTCTTTATCTATCAATGCATCGAAACGCAAGGCTTTTGCGTTTTCGCGAGAAAAAAAAAATGAGCGCAGATCAATCAGACTAACTAAATGTAAGAGAGAGTAAATGGGAAATTGGCATGCATACCCATATTAATTGACATACCATTACAACCACACTTGATTTAGGTAAGGACAGTAGATTGGAAATATATCAATAAGTACACACTTGATTTCTTCAACAAACACATATGTCGAAACAGATTCTCTTGAGCATGGGAGAAATTATAGTGAAACGAATAGAGTGTATGTTTCTGTATTTCTTTCATGGCTTCGGGTCTCATGAGAACTATGTTCTGTATCAGTGGACCTCAGTATGCTAAGGGCACTTACAAGTTGAAACTGGTTTTCTTGAAACTTTCCCCTTGATAAATTTACTTACTTACTTGGTGCATACATATTGATAAGATGGTACGCTGCATCCATGGCATTCTTACGCATTCATGCTTAAGCCACATAAGAAGGTTTTAGTTCAAACATTGTCATGTTTACCCTTATATTTTCGGATCAGGGCTCAGGAGGTTGCAAGTATTTTATTTTTTTGTTTGTGTTGTACCTTGTCAAATATCACAATACAGCCAGTAGAATATTCTGGATCAAGTTAGCTTCCAAAACCTGAATTCCAGCCTTTCAAATACATTTTCTTTCCTGACTTCCTGAGACTGTATTGGAACTAACAGGAGCTGGTAAATGTATTTGCAGGTAGTTGCATACTTGTTGATGTCAGCTCTATCAGCCGCTACCCCCATCACGAACCGCATGAGAACCGCGGTGGTCAACAACTTCACTGACGCTACAGCTGCCGCCATTAGCATGGCCTTCCTTGCATTTGTTGCCCTCGCCTTGGCAGCCACACTTTCCGGTTACAAGCTCTCGAAACAAACGTACATGTGATTATGTGATTTTGTGAATCATCATTATAGAAGAGTTAACTATTACATGAGTCATTCATTCTGTGGAAGTGAAACCTTTGATGTCCTTCCACGCATAGGCGTGGTGCCTTATGGTGATTGCTGTCAATTTTTAGTGGCTACCGCATTTGTACATAGGTTTACATGCAGCATATGCCTTAATGCAATGGTGTTTTCTTCAAGTTCTGTGCTATCATCAGGGCTTTGATAACATATTACTGCTTGAAGAGAACTATTTATCCTGAACCTGTGGAGAAGAAGAACCGTGTGTGCCTGCAATTTTTGTTGCAGTGTGTATTTGAAACTTTTTGTAGTACTCCCTCCGTCTATAAAAGGGTATCTCAACTTTCAAAATTTAGATGTATCTAGACCCATTTTAGTATAACATCCAAATAATAACTTATATAAAAGCTGAACCCATTTGCTGCGCGGAGAGCAGTTTGACCACTGTTCATGGTCAAATTTCATCCAATCACACTGCACCACGTCATCATTTTACACTATAGATGGTTTTGTGATACTGTACATTCAATTGCCTTTCTTTTTCTTCCCACATAAATTGCATGATAAAATTGCATGATTGAAGCATCTCCAATGGTCCGAAGCAAACAGTCGCTAAATGGGATTGTGTCCCAGCCCAGCGATCCGACGCAAAATGTCCGACTTATCCGCAGGGACGTAAATACAGCCTAAATTTGTGTCGAGAATGCGTCTTCACAGACATTGTGTGGTCAACGCACGCGTCCGCCTCGTTGCCTTTTGGGCCCGCCTAACAGCGACCATGTGAGCTTCGTCTTCCGCGCACGGGTAAAGGCTTCGGCGACAGTTTGGATCCTTGAGCCGAGTCCCGTCTTCACGCACGCCAGAGTTGGCACGCACATTGCTTGGGTGTCTCCCCCAGTTCAATGTGCTGTCTGCCCTTTCAACGATGCCCAGTCTGCCCGCAGATCGCCTACATCCAACCGCCGCCGACATCACCATGGGAGAATGGCTGGCGGTTCCGCAAGAGGAAGCATGACACCGAGGTTGGGTCCTCTCGCTCCAAAAAGAAGAAAACCTCGTGCAGCCGCCGCTACGTGCCGGTGGAACTCGCCCACCAGCTATTCGAGGAGAACCGGCCGGTCCCTTGGTGGGATGCGGGCATGACGAGCAGTGGGTAGTACACCGAACAACGGGCGTGTCTTGGTGCCTCCGTATCGCATGAGGGATGGTAGTAGTCGTACGAAATCCGTCGCCCGAGATTAATCCTCCCACTGGATCTACGCGAGGATCCCGCCTTCGCCATCGACTCTACAGCTAGTCCACCTTCAGGATGTGGGAGTTCGACCCGCGTCTCCGCGCCGATTACCTACGCGACGTGGAATTCTTCAACCGGGAGCAATGCAGCCACTTCGAGCAACGTCGGGAAGGAGAAGGAGGAGGAAGGGGGGAGGAGGAAGGGGGAGGAAGAAGGGGAGGAGGAGCAGGAGCAGGAAGTCCATGGAGATCTTTATCATCCACAACCTATTTCAGCAGGAGAAATACTATCATTTTTCTCCGTAGCAACTCCACAAACAAAAATACTCCACCATCCGCAAATTCTTTTAGTCGATGAAAATACTACTACCTTCCGGTTTTTCTGAAAACAAACTTGCCGTTTTTCTTAAAACAAACTTGATCCATCCTATGTCACATCTTTCAATTGGTGTGCTTTGTTCTCGCTCTGATCGCTACAACAACCGTGTAGTGCTACTAGCATATTACCCCCCTATCTCCATCGCCCTATGATTAGCCGGTGTTATCCTATGCTAGCTTCCGTTTATCTGTCGCCGAGCAGAGTTCGTATAAGAGCAAGTACAATAGAGTCTAGTCAGCTGACTATAAGACATTAAATAATATATTATAGATGATTTGGAGGAGGGAGAAGAGGAGATAAAAGTGAGGTGGATCTTATGCAATAGCTAACTCTTGCACGTGTTCCTAGATACTTTGTGAGAGTGAAAGGTGGACCACATGTTAGTAAAGTACTTTATTTTTATAGCTAACTATTGTACATACGGGAGTGGTGTTTTGGAACATGGGTGCATATGCTCCCTATATTTTAAAATGCATGTTATGTATATTTTAAATTTCAAAAAAATTGCAACAAAAATTTTGTACGTACATCTTCACATGCTACACGCTCACAAAGTTGTTTCATAAAAAATGGACTTATCACATGACGTGTGTAAAAAAGACAAAATTCAGTGCTAAAAATAATGTTTTTCATAAGATAAAGTTTCTACTTTTTACATAGACCACAAAAAATATTGATTTTTCGTGAAACTTAGCGAATGCACATACATTATGGAGATGTACATGTAGAATTTTTTATCCAAATTTTTTAACATTTCGAAATATGTTTTTTTGGTAGAGGGAGCATATGCACCCGGGAGCCGAATTGAATTTCCGTGTACATATTAGCTATATGATGACTACAAATGACATGGCATCTTGTTATAGCTAGTTGTTGGCTATATTATTGGAATTACTCTAAGAGTCGTGGTAGAATTTTATTCTGGTACGCTTTCAGGTGATTTGCTGATAGGCCGCAAGGATAGGACCTGTGTGTGGATGAAGGAAATGAGTGCAACCTGCCCCCGTTTCGTCCACACGCTCCCGCGGCCACCTGAGCGAAACCCTAACCCGTTGCACCGCCACACCCCTTCCCGTGATCTCTCTCCCGCTTCGCCGCCGCCAAGGGGCGCAACCTGAGCAAAGCTCGGGCGGCACCGAAGGCAGCGGGGCACCTCCTCTCCCCCACGCGGTGGCGGCGTGGGCCGTGGGGGCTGGTGGGGGCGCAACGATGGGCGGAGGGCGTCGTGGCGCGGTTGCTCGTCGGCGCCGCGGTCTTGGCATGCTCCTGGCGGTGGCGGCTCCCTCCGGAGCATCCGCGGCGAGCG
>NC_061510.1:113584401-113618238 GCF_022539505.1 Lolium rigidum
TGCGAGCATCGCCCCAGCCTCTGTATCAATAGATGCATGTACATAGCTAAATTTATTAAACCAAACGTACGAAATCAGTTTACAAAAAGTTCAGGATTACACTCACGGGAAAGCTAAGGTCGACACATGAATCAACCACAGGAAAATGCAACACAAAGACAGCCTATCCATTTGCTAATCTATTAATGTGTCGCCATCCAGTAGCCCGGAAAAAGAAGTCATGAGCAACCACTAGCATCCGGTTGCATCCAGTAACCATATCCTCCCGTAGTTCCAGCGGGAGAAGGAAAACCCATTGTTGAATCCAATAAGCAGCGCGTCGGATAACCTGCAAAAAATTAGTTCCATGAATGCACGTATCAATACTTCTACGATGACATCATGCTGATGTTATAGTACGTATTGCCCCTCCATGTATCTGCCTCATGATCGCTGACGTGAAGGATTAAGTGGTGTTGCGTTGGAGCCATCATGTTTTTTTTTTTTTTTTTTTTTTTTTGCATTGCTAGGATTCAGCAAGAGAAGGTTGCAGGTGATGGCTGCAAGGCGAGAGGAGGGTTTAAACGTGCCTAACTTAGGGTACGGTCGTGCGGATTTATTGGAGCCTAGGATAGAATTAGTGATGGATTGGGTTTGCAATACCTACTATATAGCCCAAGCGGACGTCCCGTACAATGGACGTTGCAAGCTAGGCGTGCGCGTTTAGGTTAGCGCTTTGTGAATAGATCATGAAGACAGATCGGATATCGCATCTTCCACGGATTGTATCTGACGGACGGAACAAAAATTTCACGAACGAACCAAGAAACAACGGACGAAGATGAATCAAACCATAAAAACTCTTTCCTTTTATTATTAGGTACTAGGACATTTGCCCGTGCTTCGCTACGGGTGAATATTTTTTGTAGATCATGAAAAAACTTATATATGTGTTAAAGTCAACGACCATGTTAATTTTCCGCACCGCGACGCACATGAAGTTTTTAAGATTTGTAGATTGTTTTACATTAAAAGACTTCAAGTTATATTCATCTATCATTGTTCAGCCCTTTCCATTTTAGATATTGCATTTTTTTCTTTTGGACTAAAATTATCACTATCGCATTCAGTAAAGGAACGTTCAGAAGGTGCTTCTGAAGGATTAGTCTTCGATGGTGCCGTCCTACACCCGAGACTGTAGCAGCACGGAGGTTTCTGAAATTAGCGGTGAGTCCCAAATAATTAAATTTAAATCGAGACTATATGTGATATTTTGATGAAACTAATTAACTTTTGTATTTCCCAAAAGTAAAGATTGAATCAAAACTAACAAAGTACAATATCAAACCAACATTACGATGTGCAATTAGAAGAGCACTACAGAATGCAGTACAGAATACAGGCAGGCGTACATGCCAGTAGCAACACCATGGAGATCACCAACTAATTTCTTTGTTAACTGAATTATGTTGCTCAAGTGATCATGTGTAGCAGTTTAACTTTCCTTTTTCTATTCTTTCTGCCCAAAATAATGCAGCAACATATCATCAGCAGCGTGTAGAGTCGTATCCACTGCCACCACCAGGAGGAGATGCCAAGGTCAAAACCGGAGTCTGAGAGCATCTCCAGTCGCGTCCCCCAAAGCGTCCCCCAAACCGCGCCGGATTGAGCGTTTGAGAGACGTGTTTTGTTCGTGTCGCCTTTAGGGGACGTCGCTCCCCAGCCGCGTCCCCCAAACGCCGCCCCCAAACATTTAAATTACTTTTTTTAACACATAAACCATTTATCAAATGTAGCATATGAATAAAAATGTTTGCGAGAATTGTTTTCAAATTAAATTACAACAAACAATAAAACAAGTAATCAAATATAATAAATAGGGCTAGATGCTACATCAAGGTGCCACAGTATTTCCTTTGATCCTCCACAAATGCTCAACGAGATCAGCTTGAAGTTGCTCATGCACATTGCTGTCACGGATCTCTGCGTGCATGGCGAGAAAATCAGCAAAATCTGCAGACAACTCATGATCAACCTCCGCAAGAGGGCCTTGACACTCATAGGGACCAACATGTGACCTAACATGATTCTTGCGGTCATCCTCGATGATCATGTTGTGCATGATCACACAAGCCTGCATCACCTCCCACATTTGGTCGTGAGACCAGCTTAGAGCAGGGTACCGGACAATGGCAAATTATGCTTGAAGCACACCAAATGCCCGCTCGACATCCTTCTTGCAAGCCTCCTGTCGTGTAGCAAAGTGGGAATTCTTCAGACCCGATGGATTCGAGATTGTTTTGACAAAAGTGGCCCATTTTGGATATATACCATCGGCTAGATAATAGCCTTTGGTATATTGGTGGCCATTGATCTCATAGTTGCATGGTGGAGCATGCCCTTCCACTAGTCTCGCTGAACACCGGAGACCGCTGCAACACGTTGATGTCATTGTGTGATCCCGCCATGCCAAAGAAAGAATGCCAAATCCACAGGTCATAATCTGCCACAGCTTCAAGCACCACACCGCAATATCCATGACGCCCTTTGTATATACCTTGCCAAGCAAACGGGCAGTTCTTCCATGCCCGGTGCATGCAATCGATGCTTCCAAGCATTCCAGGAAATCCTCCGGCAGCATTTTGTGCCATGATCCTTGCAGTCTCTTCCTCGGTTGGCCCTCTCAAGTAGTATTTGCCAAACTTTCCCACCACAGCTCGGCAAAACTTGTACATGCACTCAATGGCAGTAGACTCACTCATGCGAAGGTAGTCGTCCTGTGTATCGGCAGGTGCTCCGTATGCAAGCATCCTCATGGCGGCGGTGCACTTCTGAATCGACGAGAACCCGAGGACGCCTACAGCGTCGAGCTTGAGCTTGAAGTAGGGGTCGAACTCTCGAACGCCGTGGAGGATATTCATGAACAACCCCTTGCTCATCCTGTACCGGCGCCGAAAATTGTCGGCCTGTGTTGCGTCGTCGGCGAAGTAGTCGTTGTGCAGCATGGCATGCCCCTCCATCCTCTGCCGGGGCTTCGACTTCCTTCTTCCCGGCCTTGATCCTCCGCGGCGCGGCCTCTTCCTCTTCTCCGCCTCAGCGTCAAGCATGTCCTGGAGGGACGCGATGATCAGAAAATGCTCCCGCAGGTCGTCGTCGAAGGCTTGCTCGTCCTCCAGCAGCAGGGCAACCATCTCATCGTCGTTGTCCATGGCTAAAGCAAAATCAATGGTTAAAATTGCGCCGAGGCAGACGACGGAACAAACAGCGGCCAATCGCGCCTACCTGGCAAGTCGTCGAGCACCTTCTGTGCGCGGAGGTGGGGCGGATTTGACGGCGCGTTCTGGGACGCGCTGGCGACGCGGCGGCGGCGCCACGACCGGCGGGAGCCCCAGCCGCGACAACGGTGCCGACTCTCAGCAGAGATCAGACGCCCAAACGGCCGGGAAATCCAGCAGTGGCGGTGGGGTGGGAGGCGCGGGAAGGAAGGAGCGACGAGAAAAGAGGAGCGAACCAACGGTTTATGCAAATAGTCGCCGACATGTGGGAGCCCGCCTCGTTTTTCGTTGTGTCCGGCGTCCCCGGTGCGTCCCCTGTGGGACGGGGATGGGCTCGGGGCGCCGGACACCGTATCGGGGCGCGTCGGACAAAAATGGGTTTTGGGGGACGCGGCTGGAACGCATTTTCTGTCCGGCGCACCCCAAATCCCTTTGGGGGACGCTTTGGAGGACGCGACTGGAGATGCTCTGAATATTCAAACAGACCTGTCTGCTTCTTCTTCCGAAAAACTGTTTCACGAATAGACGCCTTCAATCCGCGGCACAAGGGCGCATACACAGGAAGCACGCGAGCTCCAGGATCGCGACGCAGAGACCCACCGAAGCCTATCTTGAACGCATGTAGTAGATGATCCGATCGACAGTTTCCTTTGTTGCCACACAGAACGGAAGAATCGGCAACGACTTTGCACTACAATTAAGGAAAGCAAACCGAGCATGACTTGGTACCCCGATCTGTAGCGTGGCTTCGGCGCGTCGGAGCTGAACGCCGCCATAGAGAGGATCCGCCATAGAGCCGATTGAGAAGGAGAAGGAGGGTCCGGCTTCACACGTGGATTTGTTTCCATAGCTTGAGGCGGCACCACGTCAAGATCATGACACGGGTTGAAGGCCTCGCCACGCGGC
Organism: Lolium rigidum; assembly: GCF_022539505.1. NCBI lineage: Eukaryota > Viridiplantae > Streptophyta > Magnoliopsida > Poales > Poaceae > Lolium > Lolium rigidum. The sequence goes on from NC_061510.1 coordinate 113,588,562, forward strand.
CCCGTTTTATGACTGGCGTTGTGGCGGTAGCAGCAAAGTGAATCAGAGGAACACGAGACTCGACTCCATGCATGGCGTCCGTCAAGCACTTCATAGCCGCGGCGGCGCTGCTCGGGACGACAAACCTGTCGATCGGATAGGTCAGATTGGCAAGCCCCAATCGGCAGATTCCGCGGCCATTGTTGAGCTCAGGGAAGGTCAGAAGAGGAGGGATCCAAGAGGATCAAGGGAGCTCATTTATTTACTTTTCATGGGATATGGGGGAAGGGTCGGCGAAGATTTTGAGACTAAGGCTGGTGCCAATGCATAGCCTCACTCTCACCCGCCATGTCAGCTTTTTTCCTCACTATCACCACACTCTCACCCTACTCTCACCTCACGGTGCTAGTGCACGGGCTATAGTACCAGCTCTCACTTCTCTCTCCTCCACATCAGCTTTTCTCTCTCCTCGACATGAGCATTTCTTTTTCAGATTACAACATTCAAAATAATGCAAGGAAATTATTTTATTGAACTAAAATTGTTACCGATTACATCATAAAAAAAATTACATAAAAATTTGAAAAGATTACATAAAAATTTGAAAAAATTACATAATCTACCCCAACGACCAATCACAACGCGCCACCTCAGCCCTTCCCTCTCGCCCCGCCTCTCGCCCCCAGCGCGGGCGGTAGCCGGGCGGTAGCCGGGCGGTACCGCCCAGCGCCAGCCCCAGCGCCCCGCGCTCGCGTCCCGCCCCGCCACGGGCGATAGCGCCCCCGCTATCGACCCCATTGGCACCAGCCTAACACGGAATCATCCCTCGGAGACCCACTCAGCGCGGCCTACGGGACACGTATCGGTGTCCGTTAGCAACACGTCGGAATCAGAATCGCCAGCAAACGGGCGGGGCGTCGTACAAAGGCGCAAAATAAGTTGGACGAAAGCGCACTTTGACGGACCAAACTAAGGAAACGTTAGCTCATTTGTTATTAGGTATAGAATACTAGTACAATGCCCGCACGTTGGTGCGGAAGAGTAAAGTTCTAGACCATCTGTCGGGCCTCCCTCCTTATTTCTTTGCAACCTTTGTTTTCTTTGTCCCTCATGATCGTTCTCTTTTCTTCCTTGGTGCACCCTCATCCTCGTGCTGCTACTTGTTGATTTTTGGGACTGCTTGCTGATATTACGGCCTTTGAGAACGTATATAATCTGGCCAAATTTAGTCTAAAGAAGCAAGGTGGGACTAATGATAGCACAAAATATATTGGTTACTGTAGATTTGGAACGGACAGAGTTCAATTCCCAACAGGCTGGTAAGAAAAAAGGCCATCTGCAGCATAAGAGCTGGCTAGCAGCTAAGCGACCTGGGCTTGTACAGGTTCGCTACGAGAAAATACTTGGTTTGCATCTACATGGACTAATCGATCGGAAAATAAATAAGTGGACTAAAGCGGTGGCAGTTATGGTAATTGTAACACCAAAATAAGGGTAATTAAAAAACGGACGAAAATTTGAGGGAGAAACCTTACTTCCTTTATTAGTAGGTAAAGATAAAGATACGAGTAGATTAGGTATAGAGATTCCTGAGAAAATCTGAGTCCGTTTCGTACCCTCAAAAAATTTAAACCAGGTTCTTAAAAAAAAACAATTATTCCTTCTGCTCTTAACTTCATCGAGAGCTATGGATCGGAGATAGATGCACATTTTCTCTACGTACGTACACCACATCCCGTAACTAACGGCAGATTCTAGGTACGGGACCTGCCAAACTGCAAAACTGAGAGCGAACGTGCAAGTCTCCATCAAAATGTCCAAGTTCCATAAGCTAAAAATCAATGAAAGCCATGACTCTATAATATGTACGTAGACAAGCACTAATCACCATGGTCGTACGTCGTGTTCAATTTTGCGTAGCAACTGAGTCTAGTATGGTCATCTTGAAGCAAGTAATTAGGCTGTATAGCTACTGAACTAAACGGCAGCATGTTGTTTTCTTTAATCAGTTTCAGCATGTCCCTTCTTTTAGCTAGTTTGCAGCTCCCTCATCCGCAATTGTTATTTCCTACCGCAAACACCAACTATGGAGTAGCAGCTAGCGAACGCCGCTAGTCACTTGATTTCCTGGTACGGACCTGCCAAACTAACAAAATTGAGAACCTGGAAGTCTTTCAAAACATCCACGTTCCATGAGCTAATACACGTGCTCCGTACGTGCGATCCATAAAACCATGACTATAATCTGTACGTACAAGCACTAATCACCACTCTGAAACCCATCGACGCACGCTAAATTTAGGCCCTATAAGTATGTTCCGGTTTGCACACACTACCTCAACAGCAACAACACATCTCAACCACCAAGGCCATGGCGTCCTCCCAGGTCTTCCTCCTCCTCCTCGCCACGATCCTTTTAGCTGCGACATCCGCGCATGCGCAATACTACAGCGGCATGTCACCTCCACCGGCAGTGGCACCGGCACCGGTAGCATGTGTACCGGCTCCGGAACCGGTAGCATCAACTCCAGCACCGGAACCGGTAGCATCGCCTCCGACACCGGGAGCATCGCCTCCGACATCGGGAGCATCGCCTCCGGTAGCATCACCCCCGGCACCGGGAGCATCGCCTCCGACACCGGGAGCATCGCCTCCGACACCGGGAGCATCGCCTCCGGTAGCATCGCCCCCGACACCGGTAGCATCGCCTCCGACACCGGGAGCATCGCCTCCGGTAGCACCACCTCCGACACCGGGAGCATCGCCCCCGACAACGGGAGCATCGCCCCCGACAACGGGAGCATCGCCCCCGACAACGGGAGCATCGCCTCCGGTAGCATCGCCCCCGGCACCGGTAGCATCGCCTCCGGTAGCATCGCCCCCAGCATCGGTAGCATCGCCCCCGACACCAGGAGCATCGCCTCCGACACCAGGAGCATCGCCTCCGACACCGGGAGCATCGCCTCCGGTAGCATCGCCCCCGGCACCGGTAGCATCTCCTCCAACACCGGGAGCATCGCCACCTCCACCGACAGCATCTCCCCCGCTACCGTCATCATCGCCACCTCCACCGGCATCATCGCCACCTCCACCGGCAGCATCTCCACCGCCACCAGCAGCATCACCACCTCCACCTGCAGCATCTCCCCCGCCCCCGGCAACATCTCCACCTCCACCTGCAGCATCTCCTCCGCCACCGGCAGCATCTCCATCGCCACCTCCACCGGCAACATCTCCACCGCCACCGCCACCTGTAGCATCTCCACCTCCACCTGCAGCATCACCACCTCCACCGGTAGCATCTCCCCCGCCACCAGCAGCATCACCGCCCCCACCGGTAGCATCTCCACCGCCACCGGCCGGAGTCATCGGGCAGTGCACGCTGATCGATGTAGCTTCCTTTGGAGTGTGCATCGACGTCAGCCTAGGAAGGATGGGCACGGCCGGTAGGGACCTGTGCTGCCAGAGGATCCGTGGCAAGCCGGTTGTCAATGCCGTAACTTGCCTATGCACCACCTTCTTGCGGTTCAATGCTCGTGTTGACGTCGATGTCTCCAACAAGGTCAATGCCGTCCTCGAAATCTGCGGCATAGCTCGCGTCTCCAACCTCATTTGCATCCCTAGATCGTCCTAAGGCCTCAATCGACGGCGTGCCTCTGCTACTTGATCGCCTATGCAGATATACCGCTTAAATTATAATTTTTAATACACGTACGTACTGTTGTGTGTGCCTAGCTTAAATCAGCGGTGTGCTGGTTAAAGCCGTTGTTCTCCTAAATAAAGAGTTGTAATATTCTTGATGGAAAAAAGGTTGTGACCTAGATTTTTCCGAGTGCATAGAGGGACGGTTAACCAAAGAAAAGAGTTTTGTGCTTGTTAAATGAGGATCTTTGTCGAGTGTACCAGGTGCCAATACTGGGCAAACCCTTGGCCACACCTGCTGCATTGCCCTACCTAGCTCATGTTGCCAAGTTTTAGGCCCCAAAATCAGCTTATGCATGTTTGTTGAGTGGAATTTTTTTTGGCAAATGATACTCAAAATGTTTACTAATTGTAAATGAAGCTTTGCCAAGTGTCATGAACACTCGGCATATAAGAGCATGTTTAATGATATAGCTAACAGCTGGCTACAATCTATTACCATGTCATTTATGTCATCTATAGCAAATCTTATAACCAATCTTTTATCTCTAAACTAGTTGAATGCCCGTGCGTTGCCACGGCCTCTATAATTGTCTCTATAATTGTATGTTTTTCCATTCTTACCAAAAAATAAACTTAGAAGAATTTAACAATATCGTGAAATAGGTATTGTACGCATACATATTCTTGCTCCCAAAAAAATTTAAATCACCTGCAAATACTTAAAAATTGGCACATGGACCTAGACCTTACATATGAGTTACTCACTCTCTTCCCTTATCTTCGTCCTTGGCCTCGCTTTTTCTCCTACCCACCTATGGGCCACGGCCGTGACTGTCGTCTGCTCCCTCGTCACCATAGCCTTGCCATGCCATCTACTCTCCACCACTCCGAGGCCCTCATCCCACCGGGTGCCAGCGTCATGCCCCTCCTCTTGTCCGCCTCTCGTTGATCAGGTGGAGACAAGGTCCACCCCTCCGCATCCTTTTGCACGCGTTCGATGGCTTGTGTCGGTCACTTGTATTTAGTTAGACTTCTTCAACATTATATGAAACTCTAGTTTTACAATTTATACATGGAAAGATAGAAATTCAATTTTATTGACTGCAAAACATGTACATATTGGATCTGAGAGAGCATGTGCAAACTCACATAGTAGATTACTCACAACAACAAAAGGTATATAGTCACATGCTTTTGACTTTATCAACTACCATCCCATCATCTTGCTAGTCTGTTGTTTGTTGTCTGTGATTGAAATTGGTGAAAATCACTGGAAATATTTCGTACCTACCCATATCAATCGAAATCTCAAATTGGAGAGGTTTCCACTCCAAAAATCCTCCAACTTTTCTCCTCACATACTCCTCTTTAGGGTTGTTGCACAAGTGCACAATATCACATGCTTTTTCTCCTTAAGTGGTGAACCCACACAACAAACAAGCACATGCTCGCCTTTTATAATAAAATTTAAATTTAACAAAACAAACTACCATTCTGTGATGGAAAAAATAGAAAGAAATTCAGTAACACTTCACTACTGCAAGGTTAGCTCAAATGAGAAGATTAACAAAGGCTCCAGTCCCAAAATTTGAAATCAGCTATCCTAGTCTATTTAATAAGTTGGATATATGTAGTAATTAATTTATTGAAAATCACCGTAAGAAATCTAGGGCTATGATGACTGCTTCTTCTCTTCCGCCAAATTTCTGGGCTGAGGCTGTCATTTGGTTGCGTCTGCTATGTCCTTCTGCCTTCCGCTGCTCTACATGGTGGCATTCCTCTCGAGCGTCTCTCTTGTGTGTTTCTCCAGACTACTCGTCTCTGCGTTCATTTGGTTGCGTCTGCTATGTCCTTCTGCCTCCTCGCGAACGCACCAAACTGACCGCTCAGTCTGTTGAGTGTGTTTTTCTCGGATACAGTGATGAGCATAAGGGCTATCGCTGTTGGAACCCCATTGGTCGTCGGATGCGCATCTCTCGTGACGTCACGTTTGATGAGACGCGTCTCTTCTATCCTCGCCCCACCTCGGGTACTTACCCGGTGGATGATATCACTTTTCTTCTTTTTCCGGATGCACCCCCTGCTGTCCCTCCTCCCCTCCCTCCTACTTCTGATGCGCCCCTTCGGCGCCATCCTCTCGTTCGTCTAGTCCACCTAGTACTCCTCGTTCTCCGGCTTCGGCTCCTTCCGATGCTGTCCCTTCTTCCTCTTCTTCTGATGACTTGTCTTCTGCAGATGAGCTTCCCCCTTCACGGCCTGTTCGTCAGCGTCGTGCTCCAGTTCGTTACTCTCCTAGTCAGTATGGTCTCTCTGTCGTTTCCGAGCCGACTTCTTATCGGGATGCCGAGCGTCATCCTGAATGGCAGCTTGCCATGGCTGAGGAGATCGCTGCGCTTGAGCGCACTGACACTTGGGATCTTGTTTCTCCCCCTTCTGGTGTTCGTCCCATCACGTGTAAGTGGGTCTATAAAATTAAGACTCGCTTTGATGGATCTCTTGAGTGCTATAAAGCGCGTCTTGTGGCTCGTGGTTTTCAGCAGGAGCACGGCCGTGACTATGATGAGACTTTTGCCCCTGTGGCTCAGATGACTACTGTGCGTACCCTTCTTGATGTTGCTTCTGTTCGCCGCTGGTCCGTCTCCCGGCTTGATGTTCAGAATGCTTTTCTTAATGGCGAGTTGAGTGAGGAGGTTTACATGCAGCCTCCTCCTGGGTATTCTGTTCCCGATGGGATGGTTTGTCGTCTTCGACGTTCTCTCTATGGTCTCAAACAGGCCCCTCGTGCCTGGTTTGAGCGCTTCGCCTCTGTGGTGACTGCTGTTGGTTTCTCTCATAGTCTTCATGATCCAGCACTTTTCGTTCACACTTCTCCTCGTGGACGTACTCTTCTTCTTCTCTATGTTGATGATATGATCATTACTAGTGATGATCCTGAGTATATTGCATTCGTCAAGGCTCGTCTTCGTGATCAGTTTCTTATGACTGATCTTGGTCCTCTTCGCTATTTTCTTGGCATTGAGGTTTCCTCCACTTCGATGGCTTTTCTATCTCTCGGGAAAAGTACATTCGGGATCTTCTTGCTCGTGTTGCTCTTGGGGATGAGCGCACGGTCGATACTCCTATGGAGCTTAATGTTAAGCTTCGTCCTACCGATGGTGATCCTCTTCCCGATCCCACCCGTTATCGCCATCTTGTTGGGAGTCTTGTTTATCTTGCTTGTCACTCGTCCTGATATTTCTTATCCTGTTCATATTCTGAGTCAGTTTGTCTCAGCTCCTACCACTGTTCACTATAGTCATCTCCTCCGTGTTTTTCGTTATCTTCGTGGCACGATCACTCGTCGCCTTTTCTTTCCCCGTTCCAGCTCTCTCCAGCTCCAGTGCTATTCGGATGCTACATGGGCGAGTGATCCTACGGATCGTCATTTGCTTTCTGCTTACTGTGTGTTTCTTGGTGGTTCGCTTGTTGCTTGGAAGGAAGAAACAGGTCGCAGTTTCCCATTCGAGTGTTGAGCCTGAGTTGCGGGCTATAGCTTTGTTGATTGCTGAGGTGACTTGGTTACGGTGGTTGCTTGCAGATTTTGGGGTCTCTGTTACGACACCCACTCCACTTTTGTCCGACGAGTACAGGTGCTATCGGTATTGCACGTGATCCGGTCAAGCATGAGCTGACCAAGCATATCGGTGTTGATGCTTTTTATACACGTGCACGGGTACGGGATGATGTTGTCGCGGTTCATTATGTGCCTTCAGATTTGCGGTTGGCGGATTTCTTTACGAAGGCACAGACTCGAGCGCAGCATGATTTCTTACTCTCTAAACTCAGTGTTGTGGATCCACCATGAGTTTAAGGGGGGGTGTTAGATGTATATATCTGTCTATTGTAGTTTCCCCATATGTTAGGGGGCTTTCTGCATATGTGCACCTATACATGTACTATATATTGTGGCATTTGGCCCCCTGGCAATACAACAAGCATATTGTTGTAACAGAGTTAAGCACACTACTAAGCCGAAAAAGAAAACTTGAAACAAGCCAACTGGCTCGTAGGTGTCATAGCTGAAGAAGTTTTATTGTTTGTGGTAGTGTCATAGTTATGGAGCACGTAGTTTCTCGTAGTGTCACAGTACGGACGGAGGGTTTCAGTCAGCGGAATAGTGATGTAGACGGAGAGCTCCGGCTGGCAGAATGAGCTGGAGCAGATCTTGCAGTGCACTCTGGTGGATTTCGATGGAGTCAAGACACTTTTTATAGGGCGCCCAGCATAGTTTGTGTAGGAGTCAGAGCAACCTCGCTCACAAAAAAAAATTGATTGTCCTATGCTAGCTTCCGTTTATCTGTCGCCCAGCGGAGCTCGTATAAGAGCAAATACAATAGAATCTAGTCAGGTGACTATAAGATATTAAATAATATATTTTAGATGATTTGGAGGAGAGAGAAGAGGAGAGAAAAGGAAGATGGGCTCTTATGCAATAGTCAGCTCTTGCACGTGCTCTTAGGTATTTTGTGAGAGTGAAGGTGAACCATATGTTAGTAAAGTACTTCATTCTTATAGCCAACTATTGTACACATTAGCTATATGATTACAAATGACATAGCATCTTGTTATAGCTAGTTGTTGGCTATATTATTGGAATTACTCTTAGAGTCGGGGCAGAATTTTATTCTGGTACGCTTTCAGGTGATTTGCTGACGGGCCGTGATGCGTGTAATTGACACGTCCGTTGGGAACCCCAAGAGGAAGGTGTGATGCGCACAGCGGCAAGTTTCCCTCAGTAAGAAACCAAGGTTTAATCGAACCAGTAGGAGTCAAAAAGCACGTTGAAGGTTGATGGCGGCGGGATGTAGTGCGGCGCAACACCAGAGAATCCGGCGCCAACGTGGAACCTGCACAACACAACCAAAGTACTTTGCCCCAACGAAACAGTGAGGTTGTCAATCTCACCGGCTTGCTGTAACAAAGGGTTAACCGTATTGTGTGGAAGATGATTGTTTGCAAGAAAACGAGTAAAGAACAAGTATTGCAGCAGATTTGTATTTCAAGTATAAAAGAATGGACCGGGGTCCACAGTTCACTAGAGGTGTCTCTCCCATAAGATAAAAGCATGTTGGGTGAACAAATTACAGTCGGGCAATTGACAAATAGAGAGGGCATAACAATGCACATACATGTCATGATAAATATAGTGAGATTTAATTGGGCATTACGACAAAGTACATAGACCGCCATCCAACTTGCATCTATGCCTAAAAAGTCCACCTTCAGAGTTATCATCCGAACCCCCTCCAGTATTAAGTTGCTAACAACGGACAATTGCATTAAGTATTGCGCGTAATGTAATCAATAACTACATCCTCGGACATAGCATCCATGTTTTATCCCTAGTGCCAACAGCACATCCATAACCTTAGGGGTTTCGTCACTCCCCGATTCACGGAGACATGAACCCACTATCGAGCATAAATACTCCCTCTTGGAGTTACTAGCATCAACTTGGCCAAAGCCTCTACTAATAACGGAGAGCATGCAAGATCATAAACAACACATAGGTAATAACTTGATAATTAACATAACATGGTATTCTCTATCCATCGGATCCCGACAAACACAACATATAGCATTACGGATAGATGATCTTGATCATGTTAGGCAGCTCACAAGATCCAACAATGAAGCACAATGAGGAGAAGACAACCATCTAGCTACCGCTATGGACCCATAGTCCAGGGGTGAACTACTCACTCATCACTCCGGAGGCGACCATGGCGGTGAAGAGTCCTCCGGGAGATGAATCCCCTCTCCGGCGGGGTGCCGGAGGAGATCTCCAGAATCCCCCGAGATGGGATTGGCGGCGGCGGCGTCTCGGAAGGTTTTCCGTATCTTGGTTCTCGGCATCGGGGGTTTCGCGACCGAGGCTTTAAGTAGGCGGAAGGGCAACGTGGGGGGCCACACGAGGGCCCCACACCACAGGTCGGCGCGGCCGGGGCCCGGGCCGCGCCGCCCTATGGTGGCGGCGCCTCGTGGCCCCACTTCGACTCCTCTTCGGTCTTCCGGAAGCTTCGTGGCAAAATAGGACCCTAGGCGTTGATTTCGTCCAATTCCGAGAATATTTCGTTACTAGGATTTCTGAAACCAAAAACAGCGAGAAAACGACAGCGGCTCTTCGGCATCTTGTTAATAGGTTAGTTCCGGAAAATGCACGAATATGACATAAAGTGTGCATAAAACATGTAGATATCATCAATAATGTGGCATGGAACATAAGAAATTATCGATACGTCGGAGACGTATCAGCATCCCCAAGCTTAGTTCCGCTCGTCCCGAGCGAGTAAACGATAACAAAGATAATTTCTGAAGTGACATGCCATCATAACCTTGATCATACTATTTGTAAACATATGTAATGAATGCAGCGATCAAAACAATGGTAATGACATGAGTAAACAAGTGAATCATAAAGCAAAGACTTTTCATGAATAGTACTTCAAGACAAGCATCAATAAGTCTTGCATAAGAGTTAACTCATAAAGCAATAAATCAAAGTAAAGGTATTGAAGCAACACAAAGGAAGATTAAGTTTCAGCGGTTGCTTTCAACTTGTAACATGTATATCTCATGGATAGTTGTCAACATAGAGTAATATAACAAGTGCAATATGCAAGTATGTAGGAATCAATGCACAGTTCACACAAGTGTTTGCTTCTTGAGGTGGAGAGAGATAGGTGAACTGACTCAACATAAAAGTAAAAAGAATGGTCCTTCAAAGAGGAAAGCATCGATTGCTATATTTGTGCTAGAGCTTTTATTTTGAAAACATGAAACAATTTTGTCAACGGTAGTAATAAAGCATATGAGTTATGTAAATTATATCTTACAAGTTGCAAGCCTCATGCATAGTATACTAATAGTGCCCGCACCTTGTCCTAATTAGCTTGGACTACCGGATCATTGCAATACACATGTTTTAACCAAGTGTCACAATGGGGTACCTCCATGCCGCCTGTACAAAGGTCTAAGGAGAAAGCTCGCATTTTAGATTTCTCGCTTTTGATTATTCTCAACTTAGACATCCATACCGGGACAACATGGACAACAGATAATGGACTCCTCTTTAATGCATAAGCATTGGCAACAATTATTATTCTCATATGAGATTGAGAATATATGTCCAAAACTGAAACTTCCACCATGAATCATGGCTTTAGTTAGCGGCCCAATGTTCTTCTCTAACAATATGCATGCTCCAACCATTAAGGTGGTAGATCTCTCTTACTTCAGACAAGACGGACATGCATAGCAACTCACATGATATTCAACAAAGAATAGTTGATGGCGTCCCCAGAAACATGGTTATCGCGCAACAAGCAACTTAATAAGAGATAAAGTGCATAAGTACATATTCAATACCACAATAGTTTTTAAGCTATTTGTCCCATGAGCTATATATTGCAAAGGTGAATGATGGAATTTTAAAGGTAGCACTCAAGAAATTTACTTTGTAATGGCGGAGAAATACCATGTAGTAGGTAGGTATGGTGGACACAAATGGCATAGTGGTTGGCTCAAGGATTTTGGATGCATGAGAAGTATTCCCTCTCGATACAAGGTTTAGGCTAGCAAGGTTATTTGAAACAAACACAAGGATGAACGGTGCAGCAAAACTCACATAAAAGACATATTATAAACATTATAAGACTCTACACCGTCTTCCTTGTTGTTCAAAACTCAATACTAGATATTATCTAGACTCTAGAGAAACCAAATATGCAAACCAAATTAGCAAGCTCTATGTATTTCTTCATTAATGGGTGCAAAGTATATGATGCAAGAGCTTAAACATGAGCACAACAATTGCCAAGTATCAAATTATCCAAGACATTTTAGAGTTACTACATGTAGCATTTTCCAATTCCAACCATATAACAATTTAACGAAGAAGAAACTTCGCCATGAATACTATGAGTAGAGCCTAAGGACATACTTGTCCATATGCTACAGCGGAGCGTGTCTCTCTCCCACAAAGTGAATGCTAGGATCCATTTTATTCAAACAAAACAAAAACAAAAACAAACCGACGCTCCAAGCAAAGTGCATAAGATGTGACGGAATAAAAATATAGTTTCAGGGGAGGAACCTGATAATGTTGTCGATGAAGAAGGGGATGCGTTGGGCATCCCCAAGCTTAGACGCTTGAGTCTTCTTAGAATATGCAGGGGTGAACCACCGGGGAATCCCCAAGCTTAGAGCTTTCACTCTCCTTGATCATATTGTATCATACTCCTCTCTTGATCCTTGAAAACTTCCTCCACACCAAACTCGAAACAACTCATTAGAGGGTTAGTGCACAATAAAAATTAACATGTTCAGAGGTGACACAATCATTCTTAACACTTCTGGACATTGCATAAAGCTACTGGACATTAACGGATCAAAGAAATTCATCCAACATAGCAAAAGAGGCAATGCGAAATAAAAGGCAGAATCTGTCAAAACAGAACAGTCCGTAAAGATGGATTTTATTAGGGCACCATACTTGCTCAAATGAAAATGCCCAAATTGAATGAAAGTTGCGTACATATCTGAGGATCACTCACGTAAATTGGCTTAATTTTATGAGTTACCTACAGAGAATTAGACCCAGATTCGTGACAGCAAAGAAATCTGTTTCTGCGCAGTAATCCAAATCTAGTATTTACTTTACTATCAAAGACTTTACTTGGCACAACAAAATATAAAACTAAGATAAGGAGAGGTTGCTACAGTAGTAAACAACTTCCAAGACTCAAATATAAAACAAAAATACTGTAGTAAAAACATGGGTTGTCTCCCATAAGCGCTTTTCTTTAACGCCTTTCAGCCTAGGCGCAGAAAGTGTAAATCAAGTAACATCAAGAGATGAAGCATCAACATCATAATTTGTTCTAATAATAGAATCAAAAGGTAACTTCATTCTCTTTCTAGGGAAGTGTTCCATACCTTTCTTGAGAGGAAATTGATATTTAATATTACCTTCCTTCATATCAATAGTAGCACCAACGGTTCGAAGAAAAGGTCTTCCCAATATAATGGGGCAAGATGCATTGCATTCAATATCCAAGACAACAAAATCAACGGGGACAAGGTTATTGTTAACCATAATATGAACATTATCAACTCTCCCTAAAGGTTTCTTTTTAGCATTATCAGCGAGATTAACATCCAGATAACAGTTTTTCAATGGTGGCAAGTCAAGCATATCATAGACTTTCTTAGGCATAACAGAAATACTTGCACCAAGATCACATAAAGCATTACAATCAAAATCTTTGACCCTCATTTTAATGATGGGCTCCCAACCATCCTCTAGCTTTCTTGGAATAGAAGTTTCAAGTTTTAGTTTCTCTTCTCTAGCTTTTATGAGAGCATTTGTAATATGTTTTGTGAAAGCCAAGTTTACAGCGCTAGCATTAGGACTTTTAGCAAGTTTTTGTAAGAACTTTATAACTTCAGATATGTGGCAATCATCAAAATCTAAATCATTACAATTTAAAGCAATGGGATTATCATCCCCAAGGTTGGAAAAAATTTCAGCAGTTTTATCACGAGCGGTTTCAAGCAGTTTTAGCAGTTTCAGGTAATTTTGCGCGCTTTGCACTAGGAGTAGAAACCTTGCCAACACCAATTATTTTACCATTAATATTAGAGAGTGCAGCAACATGTGAATCATTAGCATTTCTAGTGGTGGTAATAGTCCAAACTTTAGCTACATTTTTCTCTTTAGCTAGTTTTTCATTTTCTTCTCTATCCCACCTAGCACGCAGTTCAGCCATTAATCTTATATTATCATTAATTCTAACTTGGATGGCATTTGCTGTAGTAACAATTTTATTTTCAATATCCCTATTAGGCATAACTTTCGATTTCAAAAGATCTACATCAGAAGCAAGACTATCAACCTTAGAAGCGAGAATATCAATTTTATTGAGCTTTTCCTCAACAGATTTGTTAAAAGCAGTTTGTGTATTAATAAATTCTTTAAGCATAGCTTCAAGTCCAGGGGGTGTGTTCCTATTATTTTTGTAAGAATTCCCATAAGAATTAGCATAACCGTTACCATTATTATAAGGATATGGCCTATAGTTATTACTAGAATTGTTCCGATAAGCATTGTTGTTGAAATTATTATTTTTAATGAAGTTTACATCAACATGTTCTTCTTGGGCAACCAATGAAGCTAACGGAACATTATTAGGATCAACATTAGTCCTATAATTCACAAGCATAGACATAATAGCATCAATCTTATCATTCAAGGAAGAGGATTCTTAAACAGAATTTACCTTCTTACCTTGTGGAGCTCTTTCCGTGTGCCATTCAGAGTAATTAACCATCATATTATCAAGGAGCTTTGTTGCTTCACCAAGAGTGATGGACATAAAGGTACCTCCAGCAGCTGAATCCAATAAATTCCGCGAAGAAAAATTTAGTCCTGCATAGAAGGTTTGGATGATCATCCAAGTAGTCGATCCATGGGTTGGGCAATTTTTAACCAAAGATTTCATTCTTTCCCAAGCTTGAGCAACATGTTCATTATCCAATTGTTTAAAATTCATTATGCTACTCCTCAAAGATATAATTTTAGCAGGGGGATAATATCTACCAATAAAAGCATCCTTGCATTTAGTCCAGGAATCAATACTATTCTTAGGCAGAGATAGCAACCAATCTTTAGCTCTTCCTCTTAATGAGAAAGGAAACAATTTTAATTTTATAATGTCACCATCTACATCTTTATACTTTTGCATTTCACACAATTCAACAAAATTATTAAGATGGGCAGCAGCATCATCAGAAGTAACACCAGAAAATTGCTCTCGCATAACAAGATTCAGTAAAGCAGGTTTAATTTCAAAGAATTCCGTTGTAGTAGCAGGTGGAGCAATAGGTGTGCATAAGAAATCATTATTATTTGTGGTTGTGAAGTCACACAACTTAGTATTTTCAGGGGTGGTCATTTTAGCAGTAGTAAATAAAATAAACTAGATAAAGTAAATGCAAGTAACTAATTTTTTTGTCTTTTTAATATAGCAAACAAGACAGTAAATAAGATAAAGCTAGCAACTAATTTTTTTGTGTTTTGATATAATGCAGCAAACAAAGTAGTAAATAAAATAAAGCAAGACAAAAACAAAGTAAAGAGATTGGGAAGTGGAGACTCCCCTTGCAGCGTGTCTTGATCTCCCCGCCAACGGCGCCAGAAATTTGCTTGATGCGTGTAATTGACACGTCCGTTGGGAACCCCAAGAGGAAGGTGTGATGCGCACAGCGGCAAGTTTCCTCGGTAAGAAACCAAGGTTTAATCGAACCGGTAGGAGTCAAGAAGCACGTTGAAGGTTGATGGCGGCGGGATGTAGTGCGGCGCAACACCGGAGATTCCGGCGCCAACGTGGAACCTGCACAACACAACCAAAGTACTTTGCCCCAACGAAACAAGTGAGGTTGTCAATCTCACCGGCTTGCTGTAACAAAGGGTTAACCGTATTGTGTGGAAGATGATTGTTTGCAAGAAAACGAGTAAAGAACAAGTATTGCATCAGATTTGTATTTCGAGTATAAAAGAATGGACCGGGGTCCACAGTTCACTAGAGGTGTCTCTCCCATAAGATAAAAGCATGTTGGGTGAACAAATTACAGTCGGGCAATTGACAAATAGAGAGGGCATAACAATGCACATACATGTCATGATAAATATAGTGAGATTTAATTGGGCATTACGACAAAGTACATAGACCGCCATCCAGCTGCATCTATGCCTAAAAAGTCCACCTTCGAGGTTATCATCCGAACCCCTCCAGTATTAAGTTGCTAACAACGGACAATTGCATTAAGTATTGCGCGTAATGTAATCAATAACTACATCCTCGGACATAGCATCAATGTTTTATCCCTAGTGGCAACAGCACATCCATAACCTTAGGGGTTTCGTCACTCCCCGCATTCACGGAGACATGAACCCACTATCGAGCATAAATACTCCCTCTTGGAGTTACTAGCATCAACTTGGCCAAAGCCTCTACTAATAATGGAGAGCATGCAAGATCATAAACAACACATAGGTAATAACTTGATAATTAACATAACATGGTATTCTCTATCCATCGGATCCCGACAAACACAACATATAGCATTACAGATAGATGATCTTGATCATGTTAGGCAGCTCACAAGATCCAACAATGAAGCACAATGAGGAGAAGACAACCATCTAGCTACTGCTATGGACCCATAGTCCGGGGGTGAACTACTCACTCATCACTCCGGAGGCGACCATGGCGGTGAAGAGTCCTCCGGGAGATGAATCCCCTCTCCGGCAGGGTGCCGGAGGAGATCTCCGAATCCCCGAGATGGGATTGGCGGCGGCGGCGTCTCTGGAAGGTTTTCCGTATCGTGGTTCTCGGTACTGGGGGTTTCGCGACGGAGGCTTTAAGTAGGCGGAAGGGCAACGTGGGGGGCCACACGAGGGCCCCACACCACAGGTCGGCGCGGCCAGGGCCAGGGCCGCGCCGCCCTATGGTGGCGGCGCCTCGTGGCCCCACTTCGACTCCTCTTCGGTCTTCCGGAAGCTTCGTGGCAAAATAGGACCCCGGGCGTTGATTTCGTCCAATTCCGAGAATATTTCGTTACTAGGATTTCTGAAACCAAAAACAGCAGAAAACAGACAATCGGCTCTTCGGCATCTTGTTAATAGGTTAGTTCCAGAAAATGCACGAATATGACATAAAGTGTGCATAAAACATGTAGATATCATCAATAATGTGGCATGGAACATAAGAAATTATCGATACGTCGGAGACGTATCAGGCCGCAAGGACAGGACTTGTGTCTGGATGAAGGAAAAGAGTGTAACCCGCCCCCCGTTTCGTCCACGCGCTCCCGCGGCCACCTGAGCGAAACCCTAACCCATTGCACCGCCACACCCCTCCCCGTGATCTCTCTCCCGCTTCATCGCCGCCAAGGGGAGCAACCTGAGCAAAGCTCGGGCGGCACTGAAGGCAGCGGGGCACCTCCTCTCCCCCACGCGGTGGCGGCGTGGGCCGTGGCTACACCTGGGCAAAGTTCGGGCCGGGCCGGCTTTCGGGCCGGGCTTAAAAAGCCCGCGGGTAAAAAGTCAAGCCCGAGCCCGGCCCGGCCCGACCGTCGGGCCTGTAAATTAAGCCCGAACCCGGCCCGAACGAGCAAAAAGCCCGGCCCGGTCCAAGAAGCCCGGCCCGACCAGGCTAAAATGCACAAAAATGAAGGCCCGAATCCGGGCCGAAGTGCAAGCCCGACCCGGCCCGGCCCGGGAATTTCGGACCGAGTCGGGTCGGGCCGTCCGGGCCGGGCTGCCCATGCCCGGATGTAGCCGTGGCGGCTGGTGGGGGCGCGACGCTGGGCGGAGGGCATCGTGGCGCGGTTGCTCGTCGGCGCCACGGTCTTGGCATGCTCCTGGGCGGTGGAGGCTCCCTCCGGAGCATCCGCAGCGGCGAGCGATGCGGGCTCTGCCTGCTCCTGGCAGCAGGTTACAGGAGGCGGCGCACGGGGCGATGATTCGGCGGCTGGTCGGGATGGCAGCGGTGCCATTCTTGAGGAGGACGGCGGGGAACGAGACGGGTAGGGGAAGCATGGCCGGCTGGTCGCCACGGGCTCGGGCCAGGGCAGGGGCCCTGGGCCAAGCCGTGGTCTACCATAAGCCCCGGATATGGCGGTTTCTACAGCCGTGGGGGTTGCAGGGCGTCGATCCCGCTGCGCCCTCTCTCGTGGTGGTGCGGGTGCTTGCCGTCGCGTGTCCGCAGGTCCGAGTTCTTCGTGGTGGTTGCCCGTCTTCCTCAGTTCAGCGATGAGCAGAGTTTGGACGCTGGGGCGGCGGCCCTGCTCGGTGGGAGCCATTTTGGTTGGCGGGCGTGCCAGTGGATCAGGGGCTGTCCGGAAACCATGGTCGCGGGGGCGACCGTGGTGGCCGGCGAGCAGCGTGCGGTGCCAGCGGATCGATCATTTCGTCGGTCGGTATCCTGTGTAGAAGGCGGGGAGTGTTCGCCGAGGGGCCCTTGCCCGCTCGGGCTGTGATGGCGACATCTGCGGATGTTGTTCCCTTCTTGAAGGCGTTGTTGAGGCTTTTCCTTGTTCTTCTATGTGCTCCGGGTGAAAGCCCAAGATCCTTGGATCGGGCGGTGACGGCCCTCTTGTGTCGTGATCTTCTTGAAGATACCGCCTCGAAGATCATAGTGTGCGGCTCTCTGTTGGTGGTGTGGCTGAGGCGCGGTATTCGACGAGCAAGATGCTTCGGGTGAAAACCTGTGATCTGCGGATCGGGCGGTGACGGCGTTGTCGTGTTGTGTTCTTCTTGAAGACGTCGTCTTGGAGCTTACTGTGTTTCTTCGAATGTCGTTGGCTCTTCACTTGGTGACATTCGGCAAGGCTTGCGTCCTGCCCTGCTTCCTCGTCGAGTTTCCATGGTACTGCTTGTTAGAGTTTGAACGGCGGTGGTCGATGCACAGTGGTGGTCGGCCACTGGTGGCGTTGCCTGCGGTGGGGAGTTCTGTTGACGGCGTGCGTGTTCAATGGCTCTCTCTAGGGTGAGCTTCAGCCCGACACTGTTGCTGTCCGGTGTCTTCTCCGAGTCTTTGTAGGCTTCATAAGAGTTGTGATCGTCGTTCGAGTTTCCTATTCATGTTGGCATTTTGTGTGGGGGTGTGGGTGTGTGTTGTAAGCTGAGTTTAGCTCTTTATACCTTATCACCGTTGAGTGCGCTAAAGGTGTGCACGTTTTTTTTAGATATGGGAGCATCGCCCCAGCCTCTGCATCAATAGCTGCACACGGCTAAATTTATTAAACCAAACGTGCGAAATCAGTTTGCAAAAAAAATCAGGATTACACTCACGGGAAAGCTAAGGCCGACACATGAATCAACCACATGAAAATGCAACACAAAGACAGCATATCCATTTGCTAATCTATTAATGTGTCGCTATCCAGTAGCCCGGAAAAAGAAGTCACGAGCAACCACTAGCATTCGGTTGCATTCGGTAATCATATCCTTCCATTGTTCCAGCGAGAGAAGGAAAACACATTGTTGAATCCAATAAGCAGCGCGTCGGATAACGTGCAAAAAATTAGTTTTATGAGTGCACGTATCAATACTTCTACCATGACATCATGCTGATGTTATAGTACGTATTGCCTACAAATACATGATCTAGGACATTCTGAGGCTGTTGCTGTCCTCGCCGCGGGAGCTGGGATGGCGCCGCGCTCGCCCAATTGCTTGACGCCTCTGGCCGATGTCCTCGCCATGGAAGCTGGGAGCCTGGGATAGTGTCAAGCTTCCTCTCGATCGTCCAGCCGCTTGATGCCTCCCGCCGCCCCTGGATCTATCTAGTGCAAGTGCCGGCGTTGACCTCTTGATCCCGACGAGCTTGGTTTCGTGGCGTTCCTCCAGTCCTCCTTGACCGCCGGCATGGTCGACTACGTGACGACATTGGCGCCGCGCTGGCGTTCTCCGCTATACCACTGCGGAATTATTCCTCCATGATCTAAGTTGTACTGTGTTGACCGATGCCCGCCTGAGGCATGGCCTGCCCTGCCCCTCCATGTATCTGCCTCGTGATCGCTGACGTGAAGGATTAAGTGGTGTTGCGTTGGAGTCATCATGTTTTTTTTTTTTTGCATTGCTAGGATTCAACAAGGGAAGGTTACAGGTGATGGCTGCAAGGCGACAGGAGGGTTTAAACGTGCCTAACTTAGGGTACGGTCGTGCGGATTTATTGGAGCCTAGGATAGAATTAGTGATGGATTGGGTTTGCAATACCTACTATATGGCCCAAGCGGACGTACAATGGGACGTCCCGTACAATGGACTTTGCAAAGTAGGCGTGCGCGTTTAGGCTAGAGCTTTGTGAATAGATCATCAACATAGATCGGATATCGTATCTTCCACGGATTGTATCGACAGACGGAACAAAAATTTCACGAACGAACCAAGAAACAGCGGAAGAAGATGCACTAGTAGAAAATAGAGCTTTCGTGGGAGCCTTTTGTCGCGGGCGCGATTGCACCCGCGACAAATGGCGTGGCCACGTCGCCCGAAACCATTCGGAGCAAGTCTGGCCTTTTGTCGCGCCCTTTTGTCGCGGGCCGTATCACAACCCGCGATAAAAGGGGTCTGAGCTTTGGCGCACCCCGCCAGCACCCCTTTTGTCGCGGGTCGTAATATGCCCGCGGTCATGCCTATATATACACACAGCCAGCCCCTCCCCACCTCCTACATTTTTTTCCTTGGTGGTGAAAGGTGGAGGTGTATGCTAGCTCATTTTTTCTTCATGTGCACAAGAGGTGTTTGATGAAATGTGTATGAGGGATGCCACTTGATTTTATTTGACAAGATTTCTCCTCTTTTTGATCCTAAAAGGTTAGCAACTATTTTCTCGTATATACATAGTCCGTACAATACTAATTTTAGCAAGGTGATTGCATCTGATACATAACTGTACTTATGATGCAGATGAGTCATCCATGGATGTACGGTAACCGATGTGCTCCCGCTTTCAGAGAGGGCGTGAATTCTTTCCTGCTTGTGGCCGAGGATAACAAGTCGAAGCAAGGTTTTATGTGTTGTCCATGTCTGAAATGTAAGAACGAGAAGGATTACTCTTGCTCAAGAGACATTAAGAGCCACCTGCTTCGGTTTGGATTCATGTCCAGCTATAATGTTTGGACCAAGCATGGAGAAGAAGGGGTTATGATGGAAGACGGCGATGAAGAAGAAGATAACGATGACCAGTACCGATCTATGTTCTCTGAATGTGATGATACCACAATGGAAGACAATGAAGAAGAAGGAGGTGAAGAACAGGCAGCAGATGATCCTGTTGATGATGATCTTCGTCGGGCTATTTCTGATGCAAGAAGAGATTATGGCACGGATAAGGAGAGGTTGCAGTTCGACAAGATGTTAGAGGACCACCACAAATTGTTGTACCCAGGTTGTGAAGATGGGCAGAGAAAGCTGAGTAGCATATTGGAATTGCTGAAATGGAAGGCAGAGGTCGGTGTGACTGACTCGAGATTTGAAAAATTGATGATAATACTAAAGAAGTTGTTTCCAAGAAATAACGAATTGCCCGTCAGTACGTATGAAGCAAAGAAGCTTGTCTGCCCTCTAGGATTAGATGTGCAGAAAATACATGCATGCATTAATGACTGTATGCTCTACCGCGGTGAGAAGTACGAGAATTTGAATAAATGCCCGATATGCGGTGCATTGCGGTATAAGATCAGAAAAGATGACCCTGTTGATGTTGAAGGAGAGCCACCCAGGTAGAGGGTTCCTGCGAAGGTGATGTGGTATGCTCCAATAATACCACAGTTGAAACGTTTGTTCAGAAATAAAGAGCATGCCAAGTTGTTGCGATGGCACATGGAATAACGTAAGAAAGACGCGATGTTGAGGCACCCCGCTGATGGTCGGCAATGGAGAAACATCGGGAGAGAGTTCCCGGATTTTGCAGGTGAGGCAAGGAACTTATGGTTTGGTCTAAGTACAGATGGCATGAATCCTTTTGGGGAGCAGAGCTGCAGTCACAGCACCTGGCCCGTGACTCTATGTATCTACAACCTTCCTCCTTGGTTGTGCATGAAGCGGAAGTTCATTATGATTTCAGTGCTTATCCAAGGCCCAAAGCAACCCGGCAACGACATTGATGTGTACCTAAGGCCATTAGTTGATGAACTTTTGGAATTGTGGGCCAAACCAGGTGTACGTGTGTGGGATGAGCACACCGAGCAAGAATTTGACCTACGAGCGTTGCTATTCGTAACCATCAATGATTGGCCTGCTCTTAGTAACATTTCAGGACAGACGAACATAGGATACAATGCATGCACACACTGTTTAGATGAGACTGAAAGTAAATATTTGGGAAAAAGCAGAAAAGTTGTGTACCCGTACAATCGCCGTTTCCTTCCGCGCAAGCATCCCTTAAGGAAAAAAGGCAAGCATTTCGATGGCGAGGCAGACCACCGTCCGAAGCCTGTCCCCCGTAGTGGTGCTGATATATTTGACATAGTGAAGGATTTAAATGTTATCTTTGGAAAGGGTCCAGGCAGTCGACCTGTTCCGAAAGACGCTGACGGACACACGCCCATGTGGAAGAAGAAATCTATTTTTTGGGAGCTAGAATATTGGAAAGTCCTGGAAGTCCGCTCTGCAATCGACGTGATGCACCTGACCAAGAATCTTTGTGTGAATATTCTAGGTTTTCTGGGCGTGTATGGAAAGACAAAAGATACAACATAAGCACGGGAGGACCAGGAACGTCATAAAGGACGAAACGGCAATCATCCAGGGCAGTTTGAAGGGCCTGCCAGCTATGCTCTTACCAAACAAGAGAAGGAGATCTTTTTTGAAGCCCTATTCAGTATCAAGGTTCCGTCTGGTTTCTCGTCGAATATAAAGGGAATAGTAAATATGAAGGAGAAAAAATTCCAGAACCTAAAGTCCCATGACTGCCACGTGCTTATGACACAATTGCTTCCGGTTGCATTGAGGGGACTTATACCAGAAAATGTTCGAGTAGCCATTGTGAAGATATGTGCATTCCTCAACGCAATATCTCAGAAGGTAATGGATCCAGAAACTTTGTCAGGATTACAGGAAGATCTGGTCGAATGTCTTGTCAGCTTCGAGTTGTTGTTCCCACCATCCTTCTTCAATATTATGACGCACCTCCTCGTTCACCTAGTTGAAGAGATTAGAATTCTCGGTCCTGTATTTTACACGATATGTTCCCCTTCGAGAGGTTCATGGGAGTTTTAAAGAAATATGTTCATAACCGAGCTAGGCCGGAAGGAAGTATCTCAAAGGGCTACGGAA
This sequence comes from Lolium rigidum, assembly GCF_022539505.1. Classification (NCBI taxonomy): domain Eukaryota; kingdom Viridiplantae; phylum Streptophyta; class Magnoliopsida; order Poales; family Poaceae; genus Lolium; species Lolium rigidum. Next base: position 113,611,072 of record NC_061510.1, read on the forward strand.
CTGAGGAGGTCATTGAGTTTTGTGTTGACTTTATTCCTGACCTTAAGCCGATTGGTGTTCCCGAATCTCGGTATGAGGGGAGGCTGACTGGAAAAGGCACACTAGGAAGGAAAGAAACGGTGTGCAGGGACAAGATTTCTTTCAATCAAGCACACTACACAGTTCTATACAATTCCAGCTTGGTGGCTCCGTACATCGAGAAACATAAGAATGTTTTACGAGAAATAAACCCAGGCAAGCCCGATTCATTGATTACACGTGAACACATGAATACCTTCGGCGGTTGGTTGCAAAGACATCTCATTAGTGACATCACTGTTGTAGAGCAGCTGTACTTGTTGGCCAGGTTACCATCTTCAAACATATGTACATTCCAAGGGTACGAGATAAATGGAAATACATTTTACACGATCGACCAAGATAAAAAGAGCACCAACCAAAACAGTGGTGTCCGCTTCGATGCAAAAGACGAGAATGGGCAGACCACCACATATTATGGATACATAGAGGAGATATGGGAACTTGACTATGGACCCACTTTTAAGGTCCCTTTGTTTCGGTGCAAATGGGTGAAGCTCAGCGGTGTACAGGTAGACGATAAGTATGGTATGACAACAGTGGATCCCAACAATCTTGCGTACATGGACGAGCCATTTGTCCTAGCCAACGAGGTGGCTCAAGTTTTCTACGTGAAGGACATGTCTAGCAAATCGAGAAAAAGAAATCAACAAAAGAATACATCAACCGAGGAGCCAAAGCGCCACATAGTTCTTTCGGGGAAAAGAAACATCGTGGGAGTGGATGACAAGACAGACATGTCAGAAGATTATAATAAGTTTAAAGAAATTCCGCCCTTCACGGTGAAATTTGACCCAAGCATCTTGCTAAATGATGAAGATTCTCCATGGCTACGGCGTAGAAGATCACAACATTAGATGGCGATGTAATAATGTATTCTTCATATATAGTTCCCAAGACAATCTCTACATTTATGTAATAATGAGAACCCTTTCCCCAACACTGTTAGAGGAGACGGAGTCTTTCACGGGCTTGCAGGGAAATATTTCCGAGGAGCAGTGCCAATTGACGAGGGATCACCTCGCCAATGCCTACATATTGTAGACTAGGGTTTTCGGGAGAGCGACGATGGAGATTCCGGGGTCGAGATTAGGCACACGACGTACCCAGCTTCGGGTCCCCTCGGTGGAGGATCCCTACGTGCTGCTAGCAATCCAGTATATGATCATAATATGTTTACAGTGTGTCGCCATAGGCGGAGCTATGTTGTCTATCTCTTCTCTATCTGTTGGCCTCCCTCTTTCGGGTGCCCTGGCTAGCTTTATATATGCAACCAGCCTAGGGTTTTACAAGAGTCCTAGTCGACTACTTCTTCGGGTTGTCTTGTTGGGTCTTCTCCATATTTGGTCTTCTCCATAATGGGCCGAGCCAGGTATACTAATAATGGGTATCCGAAGGGTATGCCCATGTCAAGCAGCTTCCGAAGATGCCGTAGGGCGTGTGCACCAACGACATCTTCGAGAAGCTGCGCCACGGGAGATTTCCCAACCCTTTCCTTCATCCATGGGAATGAAACTGTGCTTGGCTTGTTGATCTGCTTGGCAAGGCGTATCGTTGCTCCTTTTATAGGCACGGCACCGCTTCTACTTTGTCTTGTTCCTTCGACAGGGCGTCGTCCGCTACATGCTTTATCTCATCGAGCAGTGCGTCCACCCACGCGTCCTTATCCTGCCGACAGCTTTAGTCCCGGTTCCACCCACCAACCGTGACTAAAGGTTACCGACACATCCTTATCATGCCGACAACTTTAGTCCCGGTTGCACCCACCAGCCGTGACTAAAGGTTACCGACACATCCTTATCCTACCGACAGCTTTAGTCCCGGTTGCACCCACCAGCCGTGACAAAAGGTTACCCGCACGTCAGCCCCCCAGATAAGGCCCTCCTAGATAAGCCTCTCCCAGTCTTTTGTCCCGGTTTGAGCCTCCACACGGGATGAAAGTTTCGCGCGCCACTGCGTTCCCGCCTATTTTCTTCCCGCGTTCCCGCCTCCGTCTTCCCGCCATTTTTCCACTATATATATGTAGGCTTGGCCTCCATTTACATATCACATCTAGACTCATATCTGCAAACCTCATCACTCTCTCCCATGGCTTCCATCGTATGTCTAACACCCCGGGAGGCAGAGGCGCTTTGCGCCTCGAACTACCCCTGCCCGCCAGGCTACCGCGTCCCGACCGGCTGGTTGCTGAGCGTCGGAGGCGTACCGGTCCCTCCTATCCCTCTAGGTGTGCCACGCGAGATGGCCATTGATACGTCTCCGACGTATCGATAATTTCTTATGTTCCATGCCACATTATTGATGATATCTACATGTTTTATGCATACTTTATGTCATATTTATGCGTTTTCCGGAACTAACCTATTGACGAGATGCCGAAGTGCCAGTTGCTGTTTTCTGCTGTTTTTGGATCCAGAAATCCTAGTAAGGAAATATTCTCCGAATTGGACGAAATCAACGCCCAGAGTCTTATAATTGGACGAAGCTTCCAGAACACCCGAGAGCCTCCAGAGGGGAGCCCTGGGGGCCCCACACAACACCCTGGCGCGGCCAGAGGGGGGGCGCGCCCCCCTAGTGTGTGGGCCCACCAGGCCCCCTCCAAGGCTGCCCTTCCGCCTACTTAAGGTCTCCGTCGCGAAAACCCTATGACGTTCGACGAAACCAGAGAAAACCTTCCGGAGCCGCCGCCATCGCGAAGCGAAGATCTGGGGGACAGGAGTCTCTGTTCCGGCACGCCGCCGGGACGGGGAAGTGCCCCCGGAAGGCTCCTCCATCGACACCACCGCCATCTTCATCAACGTTGTTGTCTCCCATGAGGAGGGAGTAGTTCTCCATCGAGGCTAAGGGCTGTACCGGTAGCTATGTGGTTCATCTCTCTCCTATGTACTTCAATACAGTAATCTCATGAGCTGTCTTACATGATTGAGATTCATATGATGATGCTTGTAATCTAGATGTCATTATGCTAGTCAAGTGGGTTTTACTTATGTGATCTCCGGAGACTCCTTGTCCCACGTGTGTAAAGGTGACAGTGTGTGCACCGTGTGGGTCTCTTAGGCTATATTTCACGGAATACTTATTCACTGTTATGAATGGCATAGTGAAGTGCTTATTTATATCCCTTTATGATTGAAATGTGTTTTGTATCACAATTTATCTCGTGTGCTACTCTAGTGATGTTATTAAAGTAGTTTATTCCTCCCGCACGGTGTAATGGTGACAGTGTGTGCATCGTGTAGTACTTGGCGTAGGCTATGATTGTGATCTCTTGTAGATTATGAAGTTAACTATTGCTATGATGGTATTGATGTGATCTATGCCTCCTTTCGTAGCGTGAAGGTGACAGTGTGCATGCTATGTTAGTACTTGGTTTGGTTATGTTGATCTGTCATGCACTCTAAGGTTATTTAAACATGAACATCGAATATTGTGGAGCTTGTTAACTCCGGCATTGAGGGTTCATGTAATCCTACACAGTTAGTGGTGTTCATCATCCAACAAGAGAGTGTAGAGTCTAGCATCTATCTATTTATTCTGTTATGTGATCAATGTTGAGAGTGTCCACTAGTGAAAGTATGATCCCTAGGCCTTGTTCCTAAATACCGCTATCGCTGCTTGTTTACTGCTTTTACCGCATCCGTACTTCCTGCAATATTACCACCATCAACCACACGCCGGCAAGCACTTTTCCGGCGCCGTTACTACTGCTTATATTTATTCATACCACCTGTATTTCACTATCTCTTCGCCGAACTAGTGCACCTATTAGGTGTGTTGGGGACACAAGAGACTTCTTGCTTTGTGGTTGCGGGGTTGCATGAGAGGGATATCTTTGACCTCTTCCTCCCTGAGTTCGATAAACCTTGGGTGATCCACTTAAGGAAAACTTGCTGCTGTTCTAAAAACCTCTGCTCTTGGAGGCCCAACACTGTCTACAAGAATAGAAGCACCCGTAGACATCAGCCATCACGAACCACTACTATTTCGAGCTCACGCCTGAGCAGCGGAGGAATCCCGAGTGGCATCCCGACTTGGGACAGCTTCTTCATCAATCGGCATGAGAGGGCGGTTGCTAGGTACGAGGAGGACAGCCCGCCTCCTTCGAACTTCAACGAGGCCGGCCGTCGGCTGTGGTGGCGCGGCCGGACTCTCCAGAGCATCATGGCCTACCGTGGCCCCCTCCTGCGCTACCCTCAATCCCAGCCCACGCGTGCTCACCCGCCGAGGTTCGACAACCGCGACCCCGATGCTAGCGACGATGACGTCGGCGACTATGATGACTACAGTGGCGACTATTATAGGGCTAGGCACGACTATGAATGAACGGCTCCAACATTCGAATTTTGCCATGTATCTTAATTTTCAGTTGAGCTCTGTACTTTAATTGCAGTTCAATCGTAATAAAATTCCGTGTCAACCACTTTATTGAACAAAAACAACCGACAATGACTTTATAAACTAAATTTAAACTAATAGAACCGACAACGACTTTATTGAAATTACAATAAAATAGATAAATGACTAGTCTAGTCTCTATTCGTCGTCGGAGGTTGTCTTCGTCCAAATGTCATCCCACCGAGGGTCGTTTTCGGTCCAAGTTGTATTCGGGTTCTCGAGCTCGAACTCGGCGACGGCCCGACGGTGGCGCCTGTTGGACCTACGTTGTGCCCTAAGGTCAGCGAAGAACGCGTCGGTGTTGTCGACGTCGTTGGGGAACTGCGCCCTCCACTGGCGCATCAACTGCTCGTCGTGCTCGGCGATGGCGATCCTGCGCTGCACCTGGCGGTGCCGGCGACGGTCCTCGTCGTCGACGAAGCACGGCGCTGGCGCGAGGAACTCCGCCTCCTCTAGCGATTCAACATCCGGGAAGTTCATGTCGCGCCGTGGCCGCCGAAAGCGCCACGCCGCCGCGTCGTAAGTGCGCGCCGCCAGCTCCGGCGTGTTGTACGTGCCGAGGGTGAGGCGGAAGCCACCGGCGCGTATCTCAGCGTAGAACCTACCGCTCAGACGCACTCGAACGCCACGGAAATCGGACAACCCTCGACGACGTGGAGGCATCCCGGAGATGAATGAGCGGAGGCGGTGGTGACGTGTGGTTGCGCCCGCACGCGTCGCTCTATATAGCGCACACGGGGCATGGCACGTGTAAGCCACGGCTACACACGTCGCACATCGGCAGCGACGGGGCGAGGCACATGGAAGCGGCGGCGACACGTGGCACGGGGAAACCTTACTCGGTGTCACTCCGCATATCATTAGGGGTGAAACACACACGACAATCAATGTTTGATATGATGCGAGATGCAAATAGTTATATGGATGTCATATTCATGTTCATTGGATTTTTCTGATCAATTTTCATATATACAACTTTTCTATTTGAGTTACCATTTAAAAGTTATTGAAATAATAGTTTTTATTAAGTTAAAATAGATAAATAAAGGTTTATTTATAAAACAGAAAAGAAAAAACGGCTCCAGGGGCTGATCCGCGTCCAACGGCTCCATGCCGTTGGATTCAAACGGCCGGAGCCGTTGGATGCAGACGCCGCGGATCAGCCCCCACCCCCTTTTGTCGCGGGTGGTGCCACGGCCCGTGATAAAAGACCCCCCCCCCTTTTATCGTGGGTGGTGGCACGACCCGCGACAAAAGGGAAGCCTTTTATCACGGGTGGTGCCACGACCCGCGACAAAAGGGGCTAGCGTATATAAGCTGTGCGTCGCGGGCCGAGCCTCTACCCGCGACACGCGGAGGCTAACCCTAGCAATTTGAGCGCCGCCAGGCTGCCCATTTTTTCCACCGCCGCCGTCGTTGCCGCCATAGCCGCCTCGAGCTCCTCCGGCGCCGCCCCCGCCACCTCTGCGCCTCCGGCCGCCGCCGCAGCCACCTCTGCCGCTCCGCGCCGGCCTGTGCTGCTCCGCCGCGCCGCCGGCCTCTGCCGCGCCAGCTCCCTCTGCGGCGCCGCCCACAGAAGGTAGCCGGCCGCCGACCCGGCCCTTTTTTTTAGTTTTTTATGTAACTAGTTATTAGTTTAATTTTTTTGTAAGTATTTCTACTTAGTTAATTAGTTAGGTATTTTAGTATATATATAGTTAAGTTTAATTAGTTAGGTATTTGTAGTTAGTTAATTAGTTCGGTATTTTAATATATATAGTTAATTAGTTGGGTATTTTCTTTTAGAATTGAATTTTTTTGTATATATAGTTAATTAGTTCGGTATTTTAGTATATATAGTTAATTAGTTCGGTATTTTAGTATATATAGTTAACCCTAGTAGACGACTCCTCCACCCCTCCCCCCTCGCAAAAACCCGTCGCCTGCGGTGTTACTAATATATATAGTTAGTATATATAGTACCGACACCGGCCCTCTCCCTCTCTTCTCTCCCTCTCGCGAAAATCATCGACGCCGCAACTCCACTCTTCTCTCCCTCTCGCGAACAACCGACGCCGACACCGACCCTCTCCCTCTCGCAAACACCTCTCTCTCCCTCTCGCGCAAACCACAGACGCCGCAACTCCCCTCTTCTCTCCCTCTCGCAAACAACCGGCGCTGACACCGGCCCTCTCCCTCTCGCAAACACCTCTATTCTCTCCCCTCTCGTGAACCCCCCGATGCCGCAACTTCCCTCTCCTCTACCTCTCACGAACAACCTCTTACTCACGTGAGCATTGTCGAGATCATCTACCTCACGCGCTCTCTTCTCCCTACTCCACGCCGCCTTCCCCTCCTTGAGCCTACCCCATTTGTGGTTAGGGTTAGGGTTTGGTTAGTGTTTGATTAGGGTTAGGGTTTGGTTAGTCTTTGATTAGGGTTAGGGTTTGGTTAGGGTTAGAACATGTACTTATCAATTTAATTTTTTGCAGAAACAATGGATCCATTCGAAATCCATCGGGACTTGGAACAGGAAGACATTTTCAAGAACATAATCCGCGATGGTCCAGAAGCCGACCGAGAAGACCGCGACTCCGGTGATGGAGAAGCCCGCGGTTCCGGTGATGGAGAAGCCCGCGGCTCCGGTGATGGAGAAGCCCGCGGCTCCGGTATTGAAAGTTGATACCTTGTCAATTTTTCGGGATGCAAGCTGAG
>NC_061510.1:113618338-113700892 GCF_022539505.1 Lolium rigidum
GAAGGATAGTGCTAGCACGAGCTAATCATCAGCTATAAGTGTAGCCGGGAAGAAATCAAGTTCAACAAGTGCACCCCTCAAGGCCAAGCAAACAACAAAAGGCAAAAAAAGAAAGGAAGTTCCCCATCTCGGAGAACAGGCCAAACATTCGATCCCACCACTCAAAGTGTTTGATGTTCCCAAGGTGTACCTGGAACATGGTGGTGGTATCGATATGGAAGAAGCTGCAAAGCTAGCGGCTACCTGTGGATGTACCGTGGAGGAATTGCTGGGTGCCGCAGATGCTGCACTAGCCACTGCTGATATAGCTCCTAAATTTGTCTACGGGGCCGACTTGGTCAGCAGAGAGCGGCTGCATAAACTGCCAACACATATGCGGAATTTGCATCAGTGGTACCTTGATGCATGCAAGGAGAACATAAGTTACATCGTGGCGAATATACCATTTGAATATTACTACCGAAAGGAGGAGATCCATATTGAGATGAATGAACTCTGGCAGTTATTCAATTAAGAACCCTCGACAAATCTCTCATGAGTTGCTATTCCTTGTAAGTTGTTAACTACATATAAGTTCATGTTCATTCAGTTCATGTTAGTTTTCGATCATTGCATATACTCATTATATCTTATGTGTTCTCTTATGCAGACTGAAGATCAGTGAATGCCAAAGTAATAATATTATCAATATTGAGTTTATTGACCCAGATAAAGTACATCATGAAACGGTAAAGCATAAAGGCGAAGAAACGGGAGAAACCTACTAAGGTTTTTGGGGGAGCAACATTTCTGTGATTCAATACTGTTTCCTTACAACTACGAGTGAGAGTCTTAATGATCTGTTAGACACATTCAATTTTTCTTACTCGATGTTAAGTGTAATTCCTGACGTATATACATAAACATGTGCAGCTTCCACTGGATTCTACTAGACATTCAAGTTGATAAGGGAATAGTTGAAGTAAGGGACCCAATGAGTAGAGGCCTAGACGGGTTCCGCGACTTGTAGAAGTTGCTCCAGACGTAATTTCAATCATTGACGCGCTATATCTTTCGTGAGATTTCAATTAATTATCCACTCATTCAATCATTTTTTTGCCTGGCAGGGCTTGGAGAGCTTTCAGGAAACATACTAAGGGTACCTGGGCAGAGAGGCTAACATTTACTCATGTACCGTGCGCCCAGCAGCCATAGGGGACGAATCTATGTGGATACTACGTTTGCGAGTCCATTCGCATGTTAACCACTGAGAAGCACAACAATAATAAATTCAACGTAAGCAATAACATTCACAACTATAATTTATTATCGTCAAGATTTCGTTATCAAGATTGATATAGTCATATTCATCTCATTTTCCTATATAGGTCGACTTCATGCGGGACACGCTCCAACCAAAGGAACACCTACTAGGAATTGCGGAGGAAGTGGCAGGACTTTTGATTAGAGAAGTAATAGACAACAACGGCTTGTTTAGTCCAAATAGGAGCTCTCCCTCTTAAAACGACGGGCTTTAGTCCCGGTAGTTCGTGAGTTCCATGTATATGTGTAAGGGGAATCTACGAATAGATCGACTTTTGCTTCCAATATTTGTTTGTGTACAACTTGTAGTAGCGTATAAATATATGCAACTTTTATTTTGAAATAAAAAGATGAAATAAAAGGGGGGTGCTGCACCCCTCAAACCCTAAAGCAGCAGCGTTCTGCGCGCGCCACGTAGAGGTCCTTTTGCCGCGGGTCGTAATACAACCCGCGACAAAAGGGGCTGTCCCCTGCGCGCCCTGCGCCTGCCACGTGGTGGACCATATGTCGTGGGTGGTAACCGACCCGCGACAAAAGGTCCACCTTTTGTCGCGCTTTCGTTGTCGCGGCTGGCCGCCCGCGACAAAAGGGCCTAACGACCCGCCACAAATGCCCTGTTTTTCACTAGTGGATGGATCAAACCACGGAAACGCTTTCCTTTTATTATTAGGTAATTAGATTAGGTATAGAGATTCCTGAGAAAATCTGAGTCCGTTTCGTACCCTCAAAAAATTTAAACCAGGTATTTTATGAAAACAATTATTCCTTCTGCTCTTAACTTCATCGAGAGCTATGGATCGGAGATAGATGCACATTTTCTCGACGTACGTACACCACATCCCGTAACTAACCGCAGATTCTAGGTACGGGACCTGCCAAACTGCCAAACTGAGAGCGAACCTGCAAGTCTCCATCAAAATGTCCTAGTTCCATAAGCTAAAATTAATGAAAGCCATGACTCTATAATATGTACGTAGACAAACACTAATCACCATGGTCGTACGTCGTGTTCAATTTTGCGTAGCAACTGAGTCTAGTATGGTCATCTTGAAGCAAGTACTTAGGCTGTATAGCTACTGAACGAAACGGAAGCACGTTGTTTTCTTTAATCAGTTTCAGCATGTTCCTTTATTTAGCTAGTTTGCATCTCGCTCATTAGCAATTGTTAGGGCATCTCCAATGGGCGACCCATCCCGTGTTCGCGCGTCCGGATGGGTCTAGCCGGACAAAAAAGCGGCCCCAATCTGGGCTAGGTTTGCGTGGCCGCGGATGGCACGCGGCGTCCGGTCACGTCCGGCCGCTTGGCTGCTCGTCTCCCTTGGGCCCACCTGTCGGTGACCGGGGAGGCTTCCCTCCAGTCCACTCCCCTTTCCACTGTCCACTCCCCGAGGGCAACCGCCGCCATGGCCCCGAAGCGACGGTTCGCTCCCGGAGCCAACGACGAGGAGGCGAGCAGCAGTCGCCGTCCTCCGCCGGCGCTGCGGGCCGGAGGAAACCGCGGCAGCCTCCACATCGGAGAGGCCGCCCGCGGCGGCGCGCCATTGGCGCAACCGCCGCCGCTGCTCCTCGAGCCGAAGCCGGAGTCCTCGGAGGAGGACCCCGACCTCCGCGCCGCTCTGTTCATCTCGGCGGCGGAGGAGGACGCGAAATGGCCGCACCTCCATGCGGCCATTCGCACCTCCGAGATGGAGGAAGCGGCCCGGCAGGCGGTGGAGGAAGCCGAGGCCTGGGAGTTGTACGCCCAGGCCCGCCAGGTGCGACGGGAGGAGGAGGAAGCGGCGCGGCGGGAGGAGGCCAGGCGTCGTGCGGAGGAGGAGCGACGCGAGGAGCAGCAACGGCAGGAGGCCAGGCGCCGCGCGGAGGAGGAGCGGCGCCAGAAGGCCAGGCGCCGCGCCTGGCAGGAGACCGCCGCTTCCTCGGGTGGCTCCGGACCCCCATTCCGCCTAGGAGGAGGCCCTGTGGTCTCCGTGGCCGGAGTCCCCGGCGCGGTCGAGCCACAACAGTGCCTCGCCGCCCGGGGACGTCGTCGACGCCGACGCCGACGCCAACAACGCCCACAGGGACTAGGCGGCGCACCGGCGGCCACCGCGCCGTCGACCAAACCCTAGCTTAGGGTTTTTTAATTTGTTTTAAATTTTAAAGCTCATATAGAGGGCTTCTTTTGTTAGTTTATTTGCCCAAAATAGGGCTATGTACAAATGTGCCCAAAATAGGGCATATTCTTAATGAAATTTAGTTCGAATTAGCGTTTTAAATTTTGTTTTTTTTTCGAATTTGCGTTACTTGCACTCGTTGGGCGCAGCGTGCGACCCAAATAGACACGCGGACGCGGGACGCTGTCCTAGTGTCCGCGCGGCCACCAAACGACCCAAAACGAACGATCCAGCGCGTCCATTTGGGTCGCATGGTTGGAGATGCCCTTATTTCCTATCGCAAACACCAACTATGGAGTAGCAGCTAGCGGACGCCGCTAATCACTTGATTTCCTGGTACGGACCTGCCAAACTGACAAAATTGAGAACCTGGAAGTCTTTCAAAACATCCACGTTCCATGAGCTAACATCAAAACGTACCTAAATACACGTGCTCCGTACGTGCGATCCATAAAACCACGACTATAATCTGCACGTACAAGCACTAATCACCGCTCTGAAACCCGCTACATCATCTACGCACGCTAAATTTAGGCCCCTATAAGTATGTTCCGGTTTGCACACACTACCTCAAGAGCAACAACACATCTCAACCACCAAGGCCATGGCGTCCTCCCAGGTCTTCCTCCTCCTCCTCGCCACGATCCTTTTAGCTGCGACATCCGTGCATGCGCAACACTACAACGGCATGTCCCCTCCACCGGCAGTGGCACCGACACCGGTAGCATGTGTACCGGCTCCGGAACCGGTAGCATCAACCCCAGCATCGGAACCGTTAGCATCGCCTCCGACACCGGGAGCATCGCCTCCAACATCGGGAGCATCGCCTCCGGTAGCATCACCCCCAGCACCGGGAGCATCGCCTCCGACACCGGGAGCATCGCCCCCAACACCGGTAGCATCGCCTTCGACACCGGGAGCATCGCCTCCGGTAGCATCGCCCCCAACACCGGTAGCATCGCCTCCGGTAGCATCACCTCCGACATCGGAAGCATCTCCCCCGACAACGGGAGCATCGCCTCCGGTAGCATCGCCCCCAGCACCGGTAGCATCGCCCCCGACACCAGGAGCATCGCCCCCGACGCCAGGAGCATCGCCTCCGACACCAGGAGCATCGCCTCCGACACCGGGAGCATCGCCTCCGGTAGCATCGCCCCCGGCACCGGTAGCATCGCCCCCAACACCGGTAGCATCTCCTCCGACATCGGGAGCATTGCCACCGGCAGCATCGCCACCTCCACCGACAGCATCTCCCCCGCTACCGTCATCATCGCCACCTCCACCGGCAGCATCTCCCCCGCCACCAGCAGCATCACCACCTCCACCTGCAGCATCTCCCCCGCCACCGGCAGCATCTCCACCTCCACCTGCAGCATCTCCTCCGCCACCTGCAGCATCTCCACCACCACCGGCGGCGGCATCGCCACCGCCACCGGTAGAATCTCCACCTCCACCTGCAGCATCGCCACCTCCAGCGGTAGCATCTCCCCCGCCACCAGCAACATCACCGCCCCCACCGGTAGCATCTCCACCGCCACCGGCCGGAGTCATCGGGCAGTGCACGCTGATCGATGTAGCTGCCTTTGGAGTGTGCATCGACGTCAGCCTAGGAAGGATGGGCACGGCCGGTAGGGACCTGTGCTGCCAGAGGATCCGTGGGAAGCCGGTTGTCAATGCCGTAACTTGCCTATGCACCACCTTCTTGCGGTTCAATGCTCGTGTTGACGTCGATGTCCCCAACAAGGTCAATGCCGTCCTCGAAATCTGCGGCATAGCTCGCGTCTCCAACCTCGTTTGCATCCCTAGATCGTCCTAAGGCATCAATCGACGGCGTGCCTCTGCTACTTGATCGCCTATGCAGATATACTGCTTAAATTATAATTTTTAATACACGTATGTACTGTTGTGTGTGCCTAGCATAAATCAGCGGTGTGCTGGTTAAAGCCGTTGTTCTCCTAAATAAAGAGTTGTAATCTTCCTGATGAAAAAAAGGTTGTGACCTAGATTTTTCCGATTGCATAGAGGGACGGTCTCTTGGCAACCAAAGAAAAGAGTTTTGTGCTTGTTAAACAAACGAGGATCTTTGTCGAGTGTACCAGGTGCCAATACTGGGCAAACCCTTGGCCACACCTGCTGCATTGCCCTACCTAGCTCATGTTTCCAAGTTTTATGCCCCAAAATCAGCTTATGCATGTTTGTTGAGTGGAAAAAAATAATTGGCAAATGATACTGAAAATGTTTACTAATTGTAAATGAAGCTTTGCCAAGTGTCATGAACACTCGACATATAAGAGCATGTTTAATGGTATAGCTAACAGCTGGCTACAATCTATTACCATGTCATCTATAGCAAATTTTATTACCAATCTTTTATCTCTAAACTAGTTGAATGCCCGTGCATTGCCACGACCTCTATAATTGTCTCTATAATTGTATGTTTTTCCATTCTTACCAAAAAATAAACTTAGAAGAATTTAACAAGATCATGGAATAGGTATTGTACGCATACATGTTCTTGTTCCCAATTTTTTTTAAATCACCTGCAAATACTTAAAAATTAGCACATGGACCTAGACCTTACATATGAGTTACTCACTCTCTTCCCCTATCTTCGCCCTTGGCCTTGTTTTTCTCCCACCCACCTATGGGCCACGGCCGTGACTGCCGTCTGCTCCCTCGTCACCATAGCCTTGCCATGCCATCTACTCTCCGCCACTCTGAAGCCCTCATCCCACCGGGTGCCAGCGTCATGCCCCTCCTCTTATCCGCCTCTCGTTGATCAGGTGGAGACAAGGTCCACCCCTCCCCATCCGTTTGCACGCGTTCGATGGCTTGTGTCGGTCACTTGTATTTAGTTAGACTTGTTCAACATTATATGCAATTCTAGTTTTACAATTTATACAAGGAAAGAGAGAAATTCAACTTTATTGACTGCAAAGTATGTACATATTGGATCTGAGAGAGCAGGTGCAAACTCACATAGTAGATTACTCACAACAACAAAAGGTATATAGTCACATGCTTTTGACTTTATCAACTACCATCCCATCATCTTGCCGGTCTTGCCAGTCTGTTGTTTGTTGTCTGTGATTGAAATTGGTGAAAATCACTGGAAATATTTCGTACCTGCCCATATCAAGAATCTCAGATTGGAGAGGTTTCCACTCCAAAAATCCTCCAACTTTTCTCCTCACATACTTCTTGTTGAAATAGTCCTAACAACTTTTTACATGTTTTGTACACTTTTATTTAATGCGAACCCTTCAAATATAGTTGAAGACATACATGTGTATAAACTACTTTTAAACGTCCTTGCTGGATGATAAACACATTTGAAATCATTAGAACAAAAACACTACTTTCTCAAGCATAGATTAGCTGGCGCAACTATATACTAGTCCGGTACAAGTGTACTCCTAATTACATCAGTTAATTTAAACCGGAGAAAGTATTATAATTAGAAAAAATACAATGTGAAACTAAATTAGTTTCGAGACTATGCATGTAAAATCTCTTTACAAAATGATAAACAAATTCCATAACCATAGGATATAAGATGGACGGCCTGGATGTCACCACGTATCACTCGTTTTCCATTTCCAGGAAGTTGTCATCGAGAGAGGGGGAAAAAATGATATTCGAGAAAGAGAAAGTTATATACTCCGTAGATCGGTCTTATCTAGGCAGCAGTGAAAGAGAAAGCGCTCTTTCTATTCCGATCTCTCTCTCTGCCCCCCACCGAAACCCTAACCCTCGAATCGAAGCAACCGGCCGGAGGCGATGGGGCAGGGCGCTTCCGGCGGCCTGGGCAAGCAGGGCGGCCTCCCCGGTGACCGGAAGCCGGGCGACGGCGCCGCCGGCGACAAGAAGGAGAAGAAGTTCGAGCCCCCCGCCGCGCCGTCGCGCGTGGGGCGCAAGCAGCGGAAGCAGAGGGGCCCCGAGGCGGCGGCGCGGCTGCCCCCCGTCGCGCCGCTCTCCAAGTGCCGCCTCCGCCTCCTCAAGCTGGAGCGCGTCAAGGACTACCTCCTCATGGAGGAGGAGTACGTCGCGAGCCAGGAGCGGCTCAAGCCCAGCGAAGACAAGACGGAGGAGGATCGATCCAAGGTCGACGACCTCCGCGGCACCCCCATGAGCGTCGGCTCGCTCGAGGAGATCATCGACGAGACCCACGGGATCGTCTCCTCCTCCACCGGGCCCGAGTACTACGTCAGCATCCTCTCCTTCGTCGACAAGGACCAGCTGGAGCCGGGATGCTCCATACTGATGCATAACAAGGTACGCTTCTGTAAAATCTGCATTGATCTGAATCTGATGGATTGGAACATAGATTAGAAGCGCCGGCAGTAGATTTGACGAGTTCAGATTAGTCATTTGTTGTCATGCCGTCAATGCCTTGTATCCAGAAAGTTGGAATTATTCAGTGGAGAAATCACATTTGCGAAGAGAGGCCAATAACCTTGTAGTCGATTAGAATTGGTCGAGTTGATGAAAACTTTGGGCTTAGTTCACCCGACATGTGGGTTGGTCGAAACCTGGGGATTGAGATGAGTACCTTGTCACATGATTTGAATGTATATGGTGGGATGGGGGCGATCCTCGGAATTGAGACAAGTAGTATGGTCGTTCCGTGTACCTGTGACACAGGATTTGAATGTATATGGTGTTTGTCAAGGTAAAGTTGTTTGTAGGTGTACATTATTTCCAAAGAATTTTGAAATGAAATTTGATGTGTACAACAACCAAATAAAAACTCAATGTATCTTGGCACTAATCCTGTAACTTGTAATGTGATGCTTATTGGTGTCCATGCAAACTTGTTTGTTTAATTTCCAAGTGACTGCTTCCTTGATTTCTGCATTGAAAAATTACAGAAAAATAATGTTGTTGGTTCCTATCTTATGGTGACCCTGCAAACTGGTCTGTTTAATTGCCAAGTGACTGCTTTCTTGATTTCTATCCTTCTTGTGAGGTGACTACTTTCAGGCCAAACATTATCACCATTCACTGAACGTTGTGCACACTTGACAGTTGCTAAAGATCCAAAGTCTATATTTATTCACTTTAACTCCATATTGAACCATAGTGCTTATTTGGTTTATGCCCTCAGCTCGTTCTACCAAAAAATATTGGTCATTCCAAATATTTTTTTATAGATCCTTCCATGTTTCCTTCATGAGTTTCTTACCAAAATTTTGGCCAATGTAGGGTAGAGGAGTCCTTTGTCAAACATTGGCGAGTCAATGTTTGACAGGGCCACCTTGGGTGGAAACACATAAAGTGTATATCGTCTTATGATTTCCTATAAGATGAAGATCACTGTTAGATGCAGTACTTTTCTTTAAGCATTTCATTTCATTTGTGGTATGCGTTTTTTCTTCAATCTGCATTTAAGTCTTGAGTTCTTATGTTCCTTTTATGAATTATGACTGTTATTGATATATGGCTTAATGTACTTTCACTGAGTGCATCTCTAGGTCTTCAGTTCATTCTCCATCGGAAATCTCAGTGTGCTTTGTATGTGAACTGAAGATTTACAGGACTGTTTGATGTGATGAATTGAAACTGTATGTACTTATTGATCTTGAACTATCATTTATTTTCAGGTTCTCTCGGTGGTCGGAATTTTGCAAGATGAAGTTGATCCTATGGTTTCTGTCATGAAAGTTGAAAAGGCACCTTTGGAGTCTTATGCTGACATTGGTGGTTTAGATGCTCAAATTCAAGAGATCAAAGAGGCAGTTGAACTTCCCTTGACACACCCTGAGCTATATGAGGACATTGGAATCAGGCCTCCCAAGGGTGTCATTCTGTACGGGGAGCCTGGAACAGGGAAAACTCTACTTGCAAAGGTTAGTGTCTTTATTGTCTTCCATTTGGCTCCGAAGACTTGAAAGTCCATGTTCTGCTCTATTCAAAGTTTCAAACATCTCGTCAGCAATAAATTATTGCTTGTTATTCTTTCGTATTCAAGTACTGGTAGTAGGTTGATACACATCCTTTCCTAGATCAAATGCAACATCTTATCTTATTGGTTTAAATTGTGAATGCTGCAGACTGTTGCCAATTGTTCTTTCTTCTAGTACTGTTAGTAGTTTAATATTCATCTTTCCCAAGAAGATGTGTATTTTGTTTTGTTTCAAATAGTAAATGATGCAGGCTGTTGCCAATTATTCCTTCTCTTCAAGTACTGGTAGAGTAACTATACATCTTTTCCAAGAAAAATCGTACAGTAACATTTTTGTATTGTTTCAAATTGGGAATGCTGCAGGCTGTTGCCAATTCTACATCAGCAACATTCTTGCGTGTTGTTGGGAGTGAATTGATTCAAAAGTACCTTGGTGAGGGCCCGAAGCTTGTAAGAGAACTGTTCAGGGTGGCTGATGATCTATCTCCTTCAATTGTCTTTATTGATGAGATTGATGCAGTTGGAACAAAGAGGTATGTACCACATACTTGAACTTACCATAGGATGACTATTATTTGCATATGAAAAAATTAGGTGGAGCTTACCTCAGTTAAACTGAGTTCTGATTTCTTTTATTATAGGTATGATGCTAATTCTGGAGGTGAGCGAGAGATTCAAAGGACCATGTTGGAGTTGTTGAATCAGCTGGATGGTTTTGATTCAAGAGGAGATGTTAAAGTTATTCTAGCAACAAACCGCATTGAGAGCCTTGACCCAGCCTTGCTTCGGCCAGGTCGAATAGACAGGAAGATTGAATTCCCTTTGCCAGATATTAAAACGAGGCGGCGCATCTTCCTGGTAATTTTCTGTTAAGTATTTAGCTAGGTATCTAATGGGACACCTGTTTTCTATTCTTATCATAATTTCTTTTGGTGCAGATTCACACAGCTAAGATGACATTGGCAGAAGATGTGAACTTGGAAGAGTTTGTGATGACCAAAGATGAGTTTTCTGGTGCTGACATCAAGGCAATCTGTACTGAAGCTGGGTTGCTTGCCTTGAGAGAGCGCAGGATGAAGGTAAGATGTCAATGCTTTGTTAATCAGATCCCTTCTCTTCAATACTAGGGAAGTCTTGATAAAACAAACCTGTAAGCTGACTGAATTTCGTTCGACACCGGCTGAAGTCACAATAACAACCAATACACTCTGTTGATCTTTTTAGACATTTTATTTTACCAGGGTGGTCTTTCTATTGTCTTAAGTTAGAACATATCTGGATCAAAGTTTTGATTCCACATGCTTAACATTTCCTGTTCTATTTTCTGTTTGTAGGTAACACATGCCGACTTCAAGAAGGCCAAAGAGAAGGTCATGTTCAAGAAGAAGGAAGGTGTACCGGAGGGGCTTTACATGTGAGACTGCTCACCCCCCTGAGTGCCAGCATTTTCCTCGTGGAAGTATTTTTGGTGCAACAGTAGAGGACTGGTGTTTGTATTCATTCGGTTCAAAATGTTTGAGTATGCTTATTCACACCCGTGTTAGTTCTGCAACTCACAACTTGAAAACACCCCTCCGTTAACAATGTACTCCTGCACCGTGCTTACCTGGAATGCAGTGTTGAGTTAAGGGAATTGGAAGTTTCAGTTCTTTATGATTGGTAAAAAGTGAGGATTACAATGGCTTTAAATAAGGCATTGAACTTGCACAACTAAGACTATTGTCCTGTACAACTGATCTGAGCTTTGTGTACGTAGTTGATGACCAGATTTGTGCTTTGAGCATCTTTAGCAGAGTTCCTTTGTTTTGAGTCTCTACGAGCCCTTTAGAGAGAGAAGAATCTTGAGCTGAAAAATTCCCAACTCAAGCAGAGTCCGTAAAATGGATCTCTAAATCTGGTTGGTCAATCTAGCCAATTCTAATGCTTGCATTGGTCTGATAGATTTATTTCATCATACCCTAAACAAATATAGGTAGATTTCATGAGCAGATATTATTGGAAGTCGGAACAACTTTGCACATATAATTGAAACAAATCTCATGATCACATGAACTCGAAGAGACATTATTGAACTTAAGTGCATTGTTCAACACCACAAAAGTAGGAGTGCAAAGTTGACAAATTTAACAAAATGTAAGTGCATAGTTTGAATGAAACCAAATCAACAAGTTCAAGCAATCGTGCCATTGTTGTCCTTGTTGGCTCCAGTGGAACTTGTGGCGGCAGCACCACTATCATTATCACCGCCGGTCCCATGTTTATGACCACCATTGTAGCCGCCGCCGAATACACCACTAAAGCCCATGAATCCTCCCATTGTCTTCGGTGACCGGAACCCAGGCCATCGGGCCATACTGATGCATACCAAGGTATGATTTTGTAAAATTTGCATTGATCTGATGGACTAGAACATAGATTAGAACTAGATGATACCCCACACGCTGCGGCGGGATTTGCGGGAAAAAATATGAATTCATTAGACTAATGGATATAAAGTAATCTGATTATCCATGCTAAGATACCACAGCCTGTGCCAGCGAATTGTACACAATTTCATGAGATTGATCAATGCAAGAATAAGGGGTGTGCACTAAAGTAGTAACTGGAACCGATCAATAGCCGTGGCAGGAGTACAAATTTAACCGTTGCAGATAAACATGATATATGAGTGAAGTGAGAAAAGTACTACCTCATTGCATGCTGAAGTATTCCTGGTACAATATCCATTACGTATAATGGTTGAACAAAGTATTTTCACCTTGCTAACAATAACCCAGTAAATATAATGTTTGATATACATTATCCGTCAATTACACCAGCTGATCAGAAGAAAGTATACATGATATACTGTGAACATAAACTCCACCAACACTGGAAGCATAGTCGTAGTGCAAAGGTATGTCATAGAAATATAGAAATTCTGCTGCAAGTAATCATTTCATATTGCCATCGAGCATTTCAGAGTTGAAGTTGATTTATTGCGTCAAATGAGAGCTAAAGTATCTAAAAAACCTGCACAATGGATAGTTGACTCCCTCATATTAGTTCATCCAATATTCGAGTCCATACTCTTTTTCATCTGATATAGACATATCAACTGAGCTTGAATTAACAACTTTTTGCGAAAAACAATGCAAGTCTGTAAAGGATCATGACAACTGTAGCTAAATATTCAATTTAGATATCTGATGTGCAGAGAGAAACTGGTCTGCACCGCTGTAGGTGATGTTGTCAATACTTATCCATGAACCATGCAAAACCGTTAAAAAAAGGATAGAAATTTAGTTTGTGCCATATCTTCACCAACGCTAGCAAACTCAACCACATTTGAGTTAAGTGAAAGTAATTAGAGTGACAAAAGTTTCCACGATTAAATAAATTAGTGATACAAATTGACTGAATAAAAAATGGCCAATCAAAAGAGAGTACTCCCTCCTTCACAGTTTATTAGACGCGCGCGTACCCCTAGGTCATCAATTTAACCTATATAATTTAAATTATATAATACAAAAATTATATCATTAGAAAATAGAACATCTAAACTTTGTAATGATATAATTTTTATAACATATAACTAATGCTAACTTGATCAAATTTGCAACCTAGGGGTACGCGCGTGCCTTATAAACTGTGAGAGAGGGAGTACACAAACATATCATGAATTAATTGATTCATGGTTTACAGTAAAACAACTTTGGTTGATGAATTGTACATGTCGTTCCATTATAATAATATGCATGATCCTGTTGCATGTACCACGGTGTAAGGAAAGTAGATTTGGGAAAGTCAGGCTAGACAGTCCCTAATACAATAATATATCAATTTTCTTAGAGCTATTATGACAATGAAGGCTGATAAGTAAACAGAATCTTAACAACTATGTGAAGTAAATATATTTAGATTAAAAATCTGGGACCGAAAGCACTTTAAATCAATCAGAGATGGACAACTATAACATCAGTTACCTGAGGAGATGTTCCATACACTGATACATCTATCATTTTGGGTACTTCATACTCCATATTTCAGATGACAGATTGACAATCATGGCAGAGACCAGACAAAAAAAAAATCCCATAGCACTGTCAGATTGTTCGCAGCGAGGTAATAGCAATATTATGCCCACATGATTTGCAGTTGTGCATCTATTCCTCTAGCTCTGCAGATCTGCTCACACACGCAACACGAATATAAGTTAGCATGAATATTTAGAAAATCAAACGTACAGAGGCAGAAGCACCATGGGGCCATGCCACGGGAGGGAGGGAGGGAGGGAGGAAGCATGGATCAGAATCTGTACATGGCCGGAATAAATGTGTATCATTCGGAAAAATCGTTCTAGAGCACAGAGCATTTGTTTCCTCCGCCTCTTCATCAATTGAATCCTGAAGTCGACAGCTCCAGGAGTCAGCTGTTGACTGTTGAGTCGGTTCTGGTGATTGACTGAGAAGGCAAGTACACAACAACGGAGAGGTCTGGTGATGGTGTGTTTGTGGGTGCTGGATCATGGCATAGTATGGGAGGAAGCAAGAAGGGGAGGAAAGAACTCCTTGGCTTCATAGAGTAGGACATACGTGTATTTGCTGCTCCCTGTCAATCCATTCGACATCATACAGAAATTGGCATGTTGAATAAGCTAATTACATCTGCTTACAGGAACAGAACAGGGGAAGAAGATTAGAGCATATGTACCGATGGAAGAAGGCGCTGTGTAGTGTCTGCGGACCAGAAGTCAATGAAACCAAGGAGATCTCCAGCGAGCCCCAAAGAAATCGCGACGGCATGAGGTAGCAGTGGACTGAATCCCATGAAAACATGAGGCCTGAGGTAGCAGCGGACTCAATCCAATGAAATCGTGATGAATCTGGCAGATTGGAAAGCTATATTGAGGAATTGTGAAAACACAAAGGAGGAATTAGGATGGGATGCGGATGGCAGCATAGCCTGCTTTTTAAGCTGGACGCAATGGGCAACGGATGAGCTCCATTGAGCAGTTTTTAGTGATTGAATGATTGGATTTATTAGATGTTTTGATGAGTATGAAGTTTTCATGGGGAGGAGTACAGACGTTGGTGGCGGCGGAGAAAGGAAAGTATCAGCCGTCAGCGGGTATTTTCCAGTACGAACCGAGTCGGGCCATTGAGCGAGTACAGGACGAAGCGAGTAGGCTGTAGAGAAAGCCTAGCCGACGAACAGGCCCATGTCATCCAGCCCACGTTTTTAAGCCTATGCCGGTCCGAACCGAGGAGAAGCAACACCAGCCCATGTCGGTCCGAAGCCAGACAAAGGAATGCGCGTGACAGTGTATGTGACAGCATGTGGGGAGAAATAGAGGTGACGTGGCACACTGTGAGACCAGCAAAATGGGGCCATCTATTAAGAAAGAGAAGATTGCCTAGATTTGCCGCTTAGATTTGCCATGAGAAAACCTAACGCGAGTTCAATTAGTGATCTACTGTCGTGCCGTGAATGCACTGTATCTAGAAGGTAGGAGTTATTTTGTGTGCTTCTATATCTGTACTAAAAAAAGTAATCGATATTTGTAAGGGAAAGCCATTCGTTGAGCTTCATTAGTTGCAAACAACTTACGTTCTATATAAGTTCTGCAAATAAAAAGGTATGGAATCATTGTTCGAAAAAACAGTTGACATGTTCAGTATTCAGTAAAACTATGCCTAGCAAGTAGCAACCGAAGAAGCTACCAACAAGCACCGAGCAAAGGGATACATGACAAGCACTGAGCAAAACTATGTTTAGATACAAAGTGCTGAACCCAACTTACAACAACGGACTGAGCAAAGGGCAACCTAAGAAATACTCTGATGAAGCTAAGAACTAGCTGGGTGGGGAAAGATGGTGAGCCAAAGGTCACCCTAGAGAACATACCGGCTCATTGACACACGTTGCATCCTGGGAAAAGTCGTCGGGCCGAAGCTCACCCTAGAGCCCAAGCCGGCTCACCAACACACACTGCACACCGCCGAGACACACACAATGCCAACAACGACAACCACGAGGGGAACACTTTCACTGCCCATGCTGCTGAAGCACACCAAGTAAGGACCAAACCAAGGAACGCCGAGGATGCAGACCAAGATACAAGCTTTGCCGGAGAAAGCACGCTGACATGTTCTGGCGACCATATCCCCATCGGCATAGCACTATACTCTTCCCTTACAATGAATAAGACAATTTTTCCATGAAAAGTCAAGTTCAGTAAACTTTGACCAAACTTATAGGAAAAACTATGAACTTACATAGATATCATACAAAAATATATTTTAGGACGTTGATTTTGCATTGTACATGTTAATGACTTTTTCTAAAAACTTGATCAAAATTGCAATCAATGCCTAGAAAAGCTCCAAACGTGTAAATAATGCCAAATATCTACGACGGGAAGCCGGTCTGCTCTCCCCTGTCCCGTCTGGCCGACCAGCGAGCCACTAAAGGAGCAGAGGAGAGGAGCGGCGAGCAGGGCTCTCAAACATGAGGGAGGAGACGAAAATACGTGCCAAAATACTGTAGCGTCCCAAAATTCGTATTACCGGAACCCCTGCCCCCCACCCCCCACACACACCCCACCCCAAATAATTTATTTTGCATACAGAGGATGCACATATGTATGTGTTGCGGTCAGAAACCCACCGGCGGGCAGCGACTGGCAACACCGTAGAGCCGAGAACAACTAGGGCTGCGGCTGGCCCCAGTCCCTCAGAGCGACGGCCCGCAAAGCCTTCTGGTCACACGTCCGATGCTGTCGCAAGGGCGTGCCACCTGACCTATACCTGTCGGGGAAGGTGTTGGATGATGCCTCGCTTAGTTTTCTGCATGGCATACACGTAAACGTTAAATACGAGCCTCGATCGGCTCTCAGGTTATCCTGTGAATCGGCTCAAAGAGCCGATCCACCCATGATTCGTACGAGGTGCACGAATATATGGTGGTCCTGTTTGATCAAGATGAAGCTAATGCGATCTACGACGATTTAGGGTTTTCACCGCATAATCGGATCATCCTACTCACGATTGGGCCTCGCGCTCGGGCACGGTGATCGTAAGCCGATCCTAGACAGGGCCTAAAAACCAACACGAGGTTGATCCCCGGAACATCTGTCTAGGGCTAGCAAATTACACCCTACACGCCGCTGGATCCTCCAACCCTTTGTAAGGCCTAACTATTGCGGATATTAAACTAATCCTTGAAGAACAAGGAGCAACCGTAACGGATCAGATCTACTAAACTATGATCAAGCGGGGTACCGCCCCTACACCTAAGATAGGTGTAAGGGCGGCTAGATGTATAAGGGTTGCACTACGACAGCATATGATACGAAGAACAATGCTAACCCTAACACATCTAAGATAACTACGTTGCTCGCCATCAAAGAGGCTTCAACACGAGCAACGCATGAACAACGTGGGTAGGCTTGTGCTGCCTAGATCGCAAGATGCGATCTAGGTAGCATGGTGCTTACCGGAGAAACCCTCGAGACGAAGGAGTTGGCGATGCGCCGAGATTTGTTTGTGTTGAACGTTGGTTGTTGTTTATTCCATAAACCCTAGATACATATTTATAGTCCAGGGGACTTTCTAATTCAGGCGTGCACCTAACCGTGCACGGGTAAAACTCTAACTCCTAACCGACACGTAATCTAACATGTTACTGATACATGGGCAAACTAGCCCAAACTTTGCATGTAAGGCCGATTCACATATTTCTTCCATGTATATATCTTCAAGTCCATCTTGATCGCGGCCCACCTCTGACTTGGTCAAATTCTGGTGATAACACATGCCCCCCTGGTTTTGGAAATGTCATTCCAAAATCATTACGCTTTTCTTTCGTCGGGTCATGTCGTGGCAGAGCAGAACTGCCGCAGAATCTTCCATATTACGCCTCGCCTCCTGGGCTTCTCTGTACGAATTGACAACTTCGGCATCACGCCCTCGAGAACCGTCACGGCATTAAACCTCCACTACACCCCCTTTATTTATCTATGCCGAACGGTTCGCCACTTCACCCTTCTGCTCCAAACTAGCCTTCAGCCAAAAAACCCTCTCCTTTCATGGCCATGTCGTCCTCTTCCTCCTCTTCCGTTTCCCTCCAATCCTCCTCCTCAAACGAGTCGATTCCAGAACCCAACCAGATGGAGGCGTACAGCCGGCGCGCTCCCAAGCATTGGGACAAGCGGGAGTGGGACTTCGATTTCGTGCCAGAGGGCGAGGAACTCGTCTGGTCAGATGGGGCCATGCCCCTAACTGACGGGGAGGATGACCTCCGATTCCTGATCGACGGAGCACTGGAGGCGGATAGCGACGACGACGACCCTCCCTTCCGGGGTAAATTTACCTCCGTCACCAAAGAAAAAGAGGATGACGAAGACGAAGATATCTCCTCCGACATGAAAAAGGAACAGGAGGACGATACCTCCTCCGACGAACCGCCGCCAAAGCGCATCCGTGGCTGGGCTTGGTCAGATGAGGATGATGACGATGACGAAGAACAAGCCTCCGCTGAAGGTTACGATGGCGAGCAACGAGGAACTCGCCAACAGCAGCGATGACGACGGCTACCTCAGTGACGGCGAAGACAGCAACAGCCCTTAGAGTAGGGATCTACTAGCATAGGATTAGCTGCAGTAATCTTGTTCCTTTTGTCGAACAATCGACTCTTTTTTGTAAGAAACCTTATTATCAATGAAAAAACTTCCTTCGATTTTGCCGATGTCCTTCATGCTGATTTAGCCGTTTGTCATGCTGATTTAGCCGTTTGTTAGCCTAACCAATGCTCAACGTCCGGTGGCAACGCACTAGCTTCTCTCAATGATCTGCGAGACAGGCCAATTCAGTCATCCCTCCAAATTAGCCAGCTCTGCCGATGACGATGGCACAGCCGATCTTAGTAGGCTGGCGATTTGGTCTTGAGCAGGCGTCTTTAAGCCCTGGAACTGTCTTGGATGCTAAAACTGATGACTCTGTAACAAAAATACCACTCTTCAGAACAGTTGCGATGTAGAGCCAGCCGATTCCAACCAAATCGGCTCTCCAGAGCAAAGATTTTTAGGGCGAGCTGCCCCCCGAGCCTTAATCAAGGTGAGTTAGCCAAATGTGCCGCCATTGGCCTCAAAGCTGCCCCCCCGAGCTTCTTCAGTCTACTCCTTGCGCCTTGCTGGTCAGATCGGCTCCTTTCCTTTGGCGGATCTGATGCAACCCACCCTTAACCTGATCTGCACATCCATGCTGCTCTTGGCATTGGTCAGGGTCATGATCCCCCAAACTTGCCCCAGCTGATACCGCGGACTCGAGTACTTGCAAGAAGGCATTCCATTGAATCTCTGCAGTTGTACCTCTGGAGTCAGTGGTCATGCATCGGCTTTCTATCCTTAAGTCGATGTCTGCTGCATCGGCTGTGCTTAAATTTTTTTGAATTTTTTACGGCCGATTTATGTATCGGCCCCCATACTTGATACTCCTACTTCATATCCTCGTGTTTTATCCACCTAGGTGCTCCCCGAGCCGATTCTGTCAAGAGAATTGATGGTATCGGCTTTTTAGGTATTCCCTGCTGGATCAAACGTTGAACCCAGGCAGAATGGATGGTGAGGATACTTTTGGCCGATTACTGGAATCGGCCTCCACGTTGCTTGTTCGATGAAGGTTTTGTAATGTCCCTCCACAAATTTTTGGGGCCGATCACAAGGATCAGCCTCGCCACGTTTGCTCGTTGATTTGCTCCAGCTACACGGTTAGGCCAGTGGATACGACCAGCCTAACTTCATCCTCTCGTCACACCGATGCGCTCGTCGTCGTCCACTTTGAGTGCATCGTTTAATCCTCGAGCAATAAACTCCGTTGGGAGGATGAACACCATGTTTGTGCCAGCCGATGTTTCATCATCGGCTTTCTTTTGTCTGGGGCGCCACTCTTTTCTTTGTGGCCGACCTTCTTCGTCCAGGGTTCGCTGAATCTTGGCGGCCAGATCAGGCCGTGCCTTCCTCAACGTGTGCAGGTATAATCTTTCAGCTTCTTCCAACCCACGCAGACGCTGAACCCTTCGCTTTTGGGAACGGCTGAGCCCATCAGGGCACCACCTTGGCCGATGATACTTGTCTTCTTCATCATCGTCCTCTAGTTCCTCGAGATCTTCCACCCAAGCAGACTCAGCACGCTCGTTCCGAGGCGGGAGAGGCCCTAGACGTTTGAACACGGACACGTTAGCTGCATCCTTCTTCTTCTGTTTGCATTCTGGGCAGTTGCCGATTGTTGGCAATCGGCTCATTCCTGAATCCCAGCAGTGTCTGAAGAAGGGGCAGTCCCAGTGCCTATCCACGTCGTCTTGCTCCCTCGACTTTTCCTTGGCGTGGCGCTCGTATCGCTCCTCATCGTGATCATGCCGACGACGCCTCCTGTCGTCCCTAGCCAGACGATCTTTTTCATCATCGTCGCTGTATCGCCGGCGTTGGTCATACTGACTCACATACTTGTTGAGGAGGTGATCAGAGAGAGGTCGTTGATATCTTATGTTCTTCACTTCTCCCTCCGTGACGTAGCGCTTGCCGTCTTGGCGGAGCCGATCGCGTGGAGCGGCTTCCTCTCGTGTCTTTTCTATGAGAGCAGCTGCCCTCATCTCCGTCCTTACCGCAGTGGTGCCCAAGCCCTACCATGTTGATATTGCACGAGAGATCCGGCTGGCACCCTCCATGGTAAGTATACTCCACCATGTTAATGGCGGGGAAGGGGTGTGTGTCGACCTTCATGGCGTCATCGGTTGAAAATTAGCCGTCCATTTTCTATCGCCATTTGGATCCGCCGACGCCACACCCTGCGGTCGTTAGTGGTGTGGGTGAACGTGTTATGCCACTTGCGGTATGGCTTTCCGTTCAGCTCCCGCACCGTAGGAATCTTGTGGCCTTCGGGTACCTTTATATGCTTCTCCGTGAGTAAGAGATTGAAAATCTGCTCGGTTTTGGTCACGTCGAAGTCGAACCCTTTGGAGGGCCTTGTGGCTTCACCCATTTGCAGGATACGGGGCCCGCCGCTCGAGTCCATTCAGCCACTCGCTACCTCTCGATCTCCCGCAGCACCTTCATCCTCGTCCGCCTCCACCGGGGCCACCGCACGCTTGAATTTATCCCGGTAAACATCCGGGTGGCGCCTGTTCATATGTCGACGGCTTCGCACCATGTGCGCCAATGAAGGGTAGTCCGCTTGGGAGGCCACGTCCTTGATCGATGATGAGAGACCCACCACCGCCAACTCGATCGCTTCTTTTTCACTTACGTGAACCGAATAGCATCGGTTCCTCACGGTCCTGAAGCGCCGGATGTATTCTCGACACTCGTTTCCCCGCGCTTCGTCGTACTTGTGCTAGATCGGCAATGCCGGCCTCGGAAGCCTCTCGAGTGATATCGCTCATGGAACTCGCTCTTCCAACTACTTCCAAGTCCGGATTGAGTTCGGTGGCAGCGATGTGTACCACCCGAAAGCCGATCCTGTGAGGGACCGTGCGAAGAACCTCACACGCAGCTCGTCCGACGCTGAGATCGTGCCCAGCTGTGCCAAATATCGGCTCACATGCTCGATGGAGCTGGAACCATCTGATCCACTAAACTTTGTGAAGTCCGGGAGCCGATATTTGGGTGGTAACGGGATCAATTCGTACTCGTTGGGGTACGGCTTGGTATAGCCGAACGTCTTCCTTTTCGGCATCATGCCGAACTGATCTTTTAGGATTGTACAAATCTGATCCGCGGTGATGGCTGAAGGTGTCGAACCCTGAAGGTTCGCCGGGGTGGCATACTTAACCAGCCATGCTTGCTTTTCCAGTTCTGAGCCAACCTGCAGGAGCTGGGCTCGGAGGTTTGTCGTAGTGGCGTACTTAGCTAACCACGTTTGCTTCTCGAGATCCGCTCCCGACGTACCTCCTGTCGTTCCGGAGGCCCCTCGCTGTTGCGGTCCCGGTTCGAGAGTGCCCGGTGCTGCGATCCGACACATATGCGCACGCGTATCCGTGCGGGATCTCCTTGGGCGCCTCGGGTAGGAATTGGTAGTCACTAGGATCACCACCAATCTTCTAGACGACGTATGCCGATGAGTTCGGCACTTCCGGTGCCGCCCATGCGAACAGCAGCGGTGGATGGGACCGGAGTGGCATCTCTCCTTTGTAAGTCCCCAGAGCTGGTCCCGACGGAGAATACTGATGGCTCATGATTTCCTGGATCACGCGCAGAGCGACACGCTCCAAAGTGTTTACAAGGCTCTCAGAGTGGCGGTGCAGCGAATGAGCCACCATGTAGTTAATCTCCTGACGCAGCGACCCGGTGCGTTCTTCGACGGGGCGGACAGGTCCACTCCATCGAGTGCGCCTTCAGGTGAGAACCCCTTCCATCTGACGCCATGGGAGCGGGTTCTGTGGAAAGAGCCGATGAGTTCGGCTTCGAGGACTGCCTTGATCTCGTCATGCTTCTTCTTGAGCTCGTCAGTCAGATCCTCATACTTGACCGGAGTGCTTTCCGCCATCTCGGATGTAGATGGCGATGGGGTGGATGTCAAAGATTGTCCCACCGGGCGTGCCAGAATGTGTTGCGGTCAGAAACCCACCGGCGGGCAGCGACTGGCAACACCGTAGAGCCGGGAACAACTAGGGCTGCGGCTGGCCCCAGT
The DNA here is from genome assembly GCF_022539505.1 of Lolium rigidum. Classification (NCBI taxonomy): domain Eukaryota; kingdom Viridiplantae; phylum Streptophyta; class Magnoliopsida; order Poales; family Poaceae; genus Lolium; species Lolium rigidum. The sequence continues at coordinate 113,640,364 of NC_061510.1, forward strand.
CCCTCGGAGCGACGGCCCGCAAAGCCTTCCGGTCACATGTCCGATGCTCGTCGCAAGGGCGTGCCACCTGACCTATACCTGGTCGGGAAGGTGTTGGATGATGCCTCGCTTAGTTTCTCGCATGGCATACACGTAAACGTTAAATACGAGCCTCGATCGGCTCTCAGGTTATCCTGTGAATCGGCTCAAAGAGCCGTCCACCCATGATTCGTACGAGGTGCACGAATATATGGTGGTCCTGCTTGATCAAGATGAAGCTAATGCGATCTACGACGATTTAGGGTTTTCACCGCATAATCGGATCATCCTACTCACGATTGGGCCTCGCGCTCGCGCACGGTGATCGTAAGCTGATCCTAGATAGGGCCTAAAAACCAACACGAGGTTGATCCCCGGAACATCCTGTCTAGGGCTAGCAAATTACACCCTACACGCCGCTGGATCCTCCAACCCTTTGTAAGGCCTAACTATTGCGGATATTAAACTAATCCTTGAAGAACAAGGAGCAACCGTAACGGATCGGATCTACTAAACTATGATCAAGCGGGGTGCCGCCCTACACCTAAGATAGGTGTAAGGGCGGCTAGATGTATAAGGGTTGCACTACGACAGCATATGATACGAAGAACAATGCTAACCCTAACACATCTAAGATAACTACGTTGCTCGCCATCAAAGAGGCTTCAGCACGAGCAACGCATGAACAGCGTGGGTAGGCTTGTGCTGCCTAGATCGCTAGGCAGCATGGTGCTTACCGGAGAAACCCTCGAGACGAAGGAGTTGGCGATGCGCCGAGATTTGTTTGTGTTGAACGTTGGTTGTTGTTTATTCCATAAACCCTAGATACATATTTATAGTCCAGGGGACTTTCTAATTCAGGCGTGCACCTAACCGTGCACGGGTAAAACTCTAACTCCTAATCGACACGTAATCTAACATGTTACAGATACATGGGCAAACTAGCCCAAACTTTGCATGTAAGGCCGATTCACATATTTCTTCCATGTATATATCTTCAAGTCCATCTTGATCGCGGCCCACCTCTGACTTGGTCAAATTCTGGTGATAACAGTATGTGAATACTATTTTTTATACCCAAATTTAAACGTATATAGCTTAGGCAAAAATCACAAGTTTCAGATGAATTGTCGCGCGTATAGACGATTAGAGTTTGTGGCCTCCCGTCGGCACTGCTGCCATTTTGCCTCGCCTTTGTGGAATCAAGATCATGGAGGCGGGGTGGATCTACGTCCCGTTGGTGGGAGGGATCCGTTTTTCCTATTTTTAGGTTTCGAGTTTGGTGGGGCGGCGCTCATGTGGTAGTGGCGGCGTCTCTTCCAATAAGGTCTCGTTGGCTTCAACTCCATCTCGACGGCGATGTTGAGAAGATTGTGGGAGTGATGTGGTCTTCAAGAACTTCTTCTGGGTGTGAGGATCTTCTGATCGGTTCATCCTTCTTCTTCGTCTTTAGGACGGATGTGGTCTTCTTACCCGTTCGACGACTTTACATCCGCAATCAACAACATCAAGCCGCCCCAAAGAGGTACGGCAGCGCGCCGTCGACACTGTCTTGAGGTTGAAGATTAAGGACTTCTCAAGGATCTCATTGTAATTTTTCTTTTTCTTAAGGTGCTTTGTATTGTTCATTATTTCTTTTAATGACAGGTCCATTCACACAAAAAAAAGAAGAATCATGCCATATTTACACATTAGTTGTGACCTTGAGACACTTTTTTTAATTATTTTCGACAACCTTATAAGGTGGGTTTCACGAGGACGTGGAAGCATGTGGTTCAACTCAGACCCGTATTTGGTGGGGGTGTATCCGATACGATGAAGGATCGCCTGGTGCAGTACTGCACTTAGCCTCATGTGTTGATCACATACCGACACAATTTCTTATAATTTGACATTAAAAAATATTTTTAAAAATAAATTGATGAAAATGCAATTTGACAAAGTTTGAGAGAATTTGACATGATTTCAAATTCCCCTAATTCAAAATGGAAAAATTCAAAATAAGAATAATAGAAATGCGATAGATCTGCCGACGTGTGTAGAGAGTAAGATTAGAAGTGTTGCATATGCAACGCAGTCACATGGGCCCGCTGCTCCTACATGTGAGGGGGGTTGATTCGTGCTGAGCACGCACGCAAGCTCCTGCTGCTTCTCGAACTCGAGTCCCGCGACTAATCCATTGGCACGAGCGGCTCTTGTTTGCCTCTCTGTTTCCATCTCCTCCCTAAACGGAATTTTTTTGAGGGACCCTAAACGGAAATTTTGGAACTGGGTTCAACGGAATTGGATTAAACTTATTTATATTTATATATTAAGTTACATAGTTAATTGACCACTACGATTTATATTTAAAAAAAGGGTCGGGAGAGGGGAGTAGAGGAGGGGAACGATTTGGCAGTGCAAGATTTGTTAAATTTAATTAGGTAAACGTTGCATATAAAGCAAGCACTCTAGTTTCTTTGTTTAGGAAGCCAACCGTGAACCGTGGTCCTGGATGCATTTTTTTTTTAGAACACAGTACAACGCAGACGCTCACAAACACACACGTACAAACCCCTATGAACGCACGCACGCACACCATACCCCTATGAGCACCTCCGAGGGACTGAGCCGGCATATCTTGAGGTTGACGAAGTCACCATTGGCGCCTCGCTGTTGACGGGCACGTCACCTACCACTGAAAGCATAGTGCCGGTTAAATCCTGGAATAAATCCAAGTAAATGCAACACCCATGCCAAGTCATGTGTTCAAGTTCATGATCGATAACCTGCCATGATGGTGGAGCTCTAAACAGGAAAACACACGCTTGGCCATCATCCATTTTTCTTTGCTAAAGGGGTATTTCCATGGGTTTGCCTTGGTATCGTGTTCATACCGTCGTATTGAATGATCTGGATCGATTACTTGCTGTGCATATAATGCACACAACTCTAGTTTCTTGTTGGGAAGAACCCTGGCTTTAGCTACATGGTGGTGTTGAAGTTCACCGTCTCCAACACGAACTTGTCCAACATTTTCTCATGGATTTACACCAAGTCGTCCAAGTATACAATTCGCAAAAAAAAAAAAAAAACGTTTCCAAGGACACCCTTGACATGATACTCAAGCTGACATGTGGTGAACACACACATATGCTTGCAACGGTGGCTACATGACATGGATCGACCATTATCCATGTAGTACTATATAATATGTGTACCATTAACCATGGATAATGATAGCGTAATTTAGCCGATAAAAAGAAAGTGAATTAACGGAGAAATGAACTGGCGTGCGACGCAAGAAGAAGGCACGAGTTTGCGTTCGTGATCAGCCGATCAGGGCGAATCAGGAGCGGGCCCACCTGATTCTGTTGGGTTCTTCCCTCGCACGCGCGGCAGACATGCTCGGCTGGCCAGACTGGTGGACCCCGCTCATTTCTGTTACCCCTCCCCCTCCAGGTTAATCAAGACCTTTAATTTTCACCGCCGCGTTACTACTACTAGTACTGTACGTACATAGATCGCGGTCGTATGGACACGTTGTATACGGGACATGACACGTATAGAACTACTATACAGACTTTTTTTTTTTTGCGAAACACAGTACAATCAAAGACGCTCATACAAACGCGCACACACTCACCCCTATGAACGCACACACGCACACCCTACCCCTATGAGCACCTCCAAGAGACTGCGTTGAAGAACTGATCCGACGGGTCTTGAGATTGACGAAGTCACCACAGGCGCCTCGCTGTCGACGGGAACGTCGCCTCCCACTGAAGAATATTCCGCCTTTATGAGACACCAAAGTGTCAAATCTGGGATTTGAACTCTGTTGGGTTGGGGGTGCCACTGCATTAGTCCATTACACACATTGTAAGTCCGTCCCGCTCGGCGACGCCATGGGTTCTATCGTGTTTGATGTGTCTTTTTTGTTTGTGGAAAATGATAAAATAAATAGAAGGTGCTCAATTAAGGCCAGAGAAGTATGGTGCAAAATTACCTTAATATAAACTATATCCAAGTACCCTTATGTTGCCACGGAACAACACACAATACCCTGCATTGACACTTGACAACAAATTTTATCACGGAGACAGAAGCACTATTTAAAAAAATTAGCGCAATGCACAAACACAGCGACTGTTCTGCCAAGATGACACATGATGTTGGGATGGTTCGCACGTGCAACGGGCTTGCATGTTGGATCTTAAGCTTTGGTTAGATCTTTTTCACGACAAGCTTTAGTTCGATATATTTTTGGCGTCAAGCTTTTGCTCGGACTTGTAGCTCTCATCTGCGTGGCTCCGCTAGAAAAACCTACACCGAAAGAGACTATCAGTACCGCAACACTAACAATATTATGCAACCAGTTGAACACTATATTCCCCACAACTTTCCTCACACTATCGTGGCGTCATCGCATATCCTCTCACCATAGTCGTCGGTTCAATGCTCTCCCTCGTCACACAACCTCTTGTACCCAATGAGTAGACCGTGTTGCCAAAGAGTGTGCCCGCTGTGTAATTCTCTCTCTACCACCTTAATTCCTATCTCCTTCTTTCTCTACCTCCTTCCAACCTCTCTCTATGTACCTCCTTCCTTGGGTGTATCTAGGTGCATTGGTGACGGCCACAAAAAATGACCGATTTCGTTGGGTGTGCTCGTGTAGTCGTGTGCTTGAGAAGATAAATGATAGTTTGTTGTATCGCACAGTTGAGTAGTTGTGAACCTATAGTCGGTGAGAATGTGGAAGAGTTTGTTCTAATTAAGTTGTAGGCGAGGCACCGTGTTGATCTTACCAAGTGAGTCAAAATAGCACCGCGGGGTATAATTAGGTTTTCGGTGGCATTGTGTGTAACTAGTGGCAAGTGTCAGTCTTTTATCACGGATTTCACCTTATGAGTAAAAACTATGGTGCAAAATGTGGTAAGATTTTAAGTTCATCTCTGCACCCAATTTAGAAGAAGAGGCACAGCAGCGCCATTGTCTTAAAAAAATAAAAAAATAGTGTACGTGGGTATGAGCCATGCATGCGACTATGGAAGCGGTCCGACCGTGGGCGATACACAAAGTCCATTTTTGCTGAGATTAGTGCTGGAGACGAGGTTATTCACAGCACAAGATCTCTGCACCGAACTACTAGTATGTCGTTGCGCGTGCACGTCTCCCCATTACCCTTAATTTTTCACGCTGGCCACAGAGAGAAAAGATAACAGATTGATTAGTTTCGTGCAGGCGAATCAGCAGCGTGCGGGGCCCGCCAGATTTTCAGTTACGCCGTGTCCCCCCATCTCCCGTTGCATGCGCACGCTTTTTACCCCTCTCGCCTGGCCAGGTTAAACACCCATCGGAAAATTACATAAAGTTTGAAATATCCGTATATATAACCAATATGAATAAACCATATTTTCACTTTACAGCATAGCTTTACCGTGCGGTATTTCCAAAAATATATCAAATACTCCGTATTAATACTAGTAGAAAATTAAAAGGTAGCAGTAGCTCTATAGTACGTATCTCGAATTCTCGATAGATTGATCGATCGAGTTTGATGAACTGGCCGAGAATCAGCGACGAGGGCGCGATTCCGTTTCCCTGAGCCCGATGCGTGATGACGGAGTAGATTAATTACGTACGCGCGGGCAAATCAGGAGCTTGCGGGCCCACCAGATTTTCTGTTACGCCGTGTCCCCTCGCACGCAGTCGATGGCTCTCCCGGCCACGGCCAGGTTAAAATACCAAACGGTAAATTACTATACTTGTATTATTACTTGCTTACGAGTATGACGAATATGACTATTTGTCTATTTCCACCTTACTTCACGAGTATATGTGTTACTCTGTGCACTATATTTTAAAATAAATCAAATGCTAATACAAAGTTATAAAGGTATCACTAACACCATAGCAACAAATGGATTGAGAATTGGAGTTAAGCCTGTAATGGCGGGTTGCGATTTTTCGCCGGCGCGATGGCTTCGACCTTCACGAGTCCGGACAGTTGAAGCGCCACTGTGTTGGGATGATGGCGGAACGTGAAACGATGGAGGCGGTCGGGGAATCAACTATGCCACGTGAAACCGAGAGGATGAACGCGAATCTCAATTTTGATCAATTCTTCCTTTGGCCATCTTGAATCTACTCTCATGCATCACAAACATGTCATGCACCCCACTTCACACTAAACAAGTTTGGGAGACACGGCGACGATCAACCGAGCGTGACCTAATCGAGAGATGCATGCCCTTGGGCGTTTGCCGCTAACGTTAGGACACTGTTGCAGTGTTTCTAGGCATGAGAGCGCACACGCCTGGTTGGTGAGATTACCAACAAACAATAGCACCATAAAATCAAACAAGAAACCACTATATTAGGACCACAACAAATATTACAGTCAGGGTAGAATCAAGTAAATTCATTACAGTGCAACTAAATGACAAATGCTAGTGCCTCATAGCCTAGGAATGCCATCAACATAACAACAAGATCATTATAATCATAAGACCCTCTTTTTGTCCACATTGCCTCATAGCCTATTCAATCCTCTTGTCTGCCCAACTAAAGTTATTATTTGCTTCCACACACTACATTGGTTTATGGTGTCTACCACCATGTCCTCCTCATCCGACTCATCAAGTACAAACTTTCTATCTTGTTAGGAAGAATAAAACATGCAAGAACAAGCTAAACCATCTTGCGCACCCTTATGACCTAAGACCTTAAATATATTATTCATGCACAAATTCCTTCTCAGATGTGACCCTAAGGTTCGTCTATAGGAGATTGAACAGTCCTTTTGCATTCTATATATGCTTAATTTTTTTGGATAAGAACTGATGCACATGGTACGCATATCCAACATCTCCCATGTAGAACTTTCCTAAAAACTAAACATGGGAAAACTATATTACAAACAATAGCAACTCACTGCACAAGATACCATGGTCAACAACATCACATTGAGGATCATTTATCCCGTTTGGGCTAAACTTGCTATTTGTAAGGATCTTTGCATCATGGGTTGATCCATCACAACAAACTAATATATAGGTGAACTTGTGTTAAACAAAAAAAAAGATAGGTGACTTGAGATCAAACTCAACGTCAACAACCACAACCCGGATGGTAGTGCTTTCTGCACGTGAAGGCGTTACCATTTCTTAAGGAACCTTAAGCATAAGTAATTAAGAAAAAAAAATTGAACTGCTTGTGATCAACTTAGAAAAGTAGGACGAGAGATGGATCACTTAGATGTCAAAACTCTAGTGCTCATTTTCTAGCAAATTAGCCTAGAACTCACCCTTGTACGATAGTATGGTTTCGACTGGTCCAGAGGGGTTAATAAGCATATGCAATATAGATTGTAATCCCTGATATTTTTGAGGAATACAAGTTCATTAAAAAACCTAGAAATATGGACCGGAGATGAATCACTTAATAAACCAATAGTACCACGTCTATCTAATTGCGCTAATGCATGCGTCACACCATTGCTCACGCGATCCACTTTGAGAACACTAATATGTTGATAAATCTTCAAGAGCTTTTCTCCTTCAGGGTATATAAACTCCATCTTGTAGGTTCGTATGGGTCTTTGTTCATCAGTGTGTGAATGGTTAAGAGACACAAGCTCCAAGATTGGGGAGCTGCACCGCAGGTTAATCAAGTGTTTTAGTCCCTCCAGGCAAGCTAGAATCTCATTAGTCGACTTTTTTTTAATCCGAGCGGTGACATATATACCATAAATTGTACTTCTTGTATGCCAAAATATAGTGCGTATTAGGTTTTTTCAAAGTCAAACCATGTATATTTTGACCAAATTTATGGAAAAAAATAAAAACATCTAGAATATCAAATCAATATATACCACTTGAAACATCATGAAGTATATTTTACTATGGTATGCATTCGATATTTCCGATATAAATAACTTTCTTAATAAGCTTGGTTAACGTTAGCACAGTTTCGTGGAAACCAATGCGTACTATATTATGGACATGAGGAAGTTGGAAAGACAATCATGTGCTCTTTGAAGCACCAAACATACTATGGCACACTAAGAAAATTGTTGCTTACCTTGAAATGTGAATACCATATTTCGTTCAATTTTATCCTCAATGGTGTGCCATGTTATCATTGATGCAATAAACATTCTAGGGACAAAATAAAGCATCATTACAAAATAACTAGAAAACAATATCATTCTTACACTAGGCTCAGCCACTCCGGCCAGTGCCATTGTGCTTTGTAACTCATTCTTACACTAGTACATAAACATGAATGGACAATGGCAAAACCCCTACATTTGACACGGTTCCCATGCCCTTTCACTGATGTGGGGCTCTAAGTTCACAGGTTGACACTCCGTATCTCATGTGATCACATAGCAAATAGTCGCATGTGCAACTGATACATGCGAAACACATCTATTGCTCTCAAGTTTAAATATATATTTTGCATTTTTATTACATTTTTATTAGTCTACTTAAAATTGCTATCAACAAATCTCCACCATTTATTTTATGCATTGTTAGGTATTTCGGAGAATACATAAAATCCAGGAAAACTGGGGGAGCATTTCTACAAAAATTAGTGAAGACATGCAAGATAACGGCCATATGTGGTGAAGATGAGCCCGACGCGCCCCACGACACGTATGTGAATCGAGTAGCCCATGGCGGCGCCATTCGTACGAGTTTCGACAGATTTCTCCAACCCTAAGACGCACATGCCTGTTTATTTTAGAATTTATCGACGCCACACAAGGAGGCACAATAACGAATAAGAGACATAAAATAAGAGAATTAAGATTGATTGGCAAGTTGAGGGGGAACACCGCCGGATTCTCAATCGCCATCATCAACCCCTATTTCGTTTCATGTATATCTATGTCAAATATTTACCAGTAACCAGCGGATTCTAAGATTATTCATATTATTATTATTATTATTATTATTATTATTATTATTATTATTATTATTATTATTACTCTTGATTAAATTTTGAAGTAATTTAGCTAATTTGTTTTTCAGGAGTGGCATGCATCTTGACACACAAGTATTGTTCTCCAACGTGTTTGAAGGGGTGGCATGCCTCATCTCACAAGAGCATTTGTATTTCACCATATCCTATGTGCGACTCGTGTCCAATGGGGGTGGCGTACCTCATCTCACACGAGCATTTGTATTTCATCGTGCCCTATGTGCGACTCATGTCCAATGGTGGTGGCATGCCTCTTTGCACATGAGCACTTGTTTTTCACCGTGTTCGATTTGCGACGTCCCTTTGATGCAGGTGGAGTGCCTCGTCACACAAGATCAATTGTATCGAGATCCTTCCTGCTAGTGTGAAGTAATGAAAAATGCAATGCTTTTGGCCAATTTCTTCTTAAGTTATTCGCGTCACAATTTGTGGGTGTAAAACATATTTGTGTTTTTGTGAAAAACAAGCAGAGGGAAGAGGAGTGACGGTAACTTATTTTACCACGGCAGAGAGTAACCTCCTGTCCTGCGAGTCGGCTGCCATCCAGGCTCCAGCCTATAAGAAGCTATAGCACACGCAGTTCAGCCCGGTGCGGAATCAGAAAGAGAGAGCGAGAGAGAGACAGCAGAGAGACAATGGAGGCGGTAGCAGCCGGCGGCATGCAAGCACCGACGCCCGTTTCTGATCGAGTTGCTGCTTCGGTGGCGGAGGATGAGGCGGGGCTTGGCGTCGAGGACGTGCCCGTTCCTTCTCCCCCACCGCCAACGCCGGCGCCTGCTGTGGACGGGATTCTCCGGCCGAGGTCGACGAGCAGCCGAGGGCGGTGGTTCCAGCCGCCGCCGCCGCCGCTGCTTGGTGGTCCGAGGTACGTATGGCGTGACTTCCTTCCTCCGGGCGTCTTGGCTCCGCTTGCGATGTATATATGCGTTTCTCGTCCGCAGGAACTGATGAAGGTGAGTCGCCGGAATGTTGTGTGTCGCGCGGCATGGGACGCAAGGGGTCAGGGAGATGGCGGTGGAGGGTGGGCGAAGTGGCGGCGCAGGGGCAGGATCTGATGCACCGGGACCTAGGGGAGTGGAGGGAGATGATAAGGTCTAGATCGGAGTTGACGCACCTTGCGGGGAGGCAGGAGAGGATTCTCACGCCGGCGGCCATGGGAGGCGCGTCTTAGTAGGAATAGAGCGTTGTACACCGCTGGCTTGAGTAATCGCTTGTAGGTTTGTTCAGAATGCTCGGCGGCGACGGTGACGAGGGAGACGAGAAGGTAGAGCAAGGAGTGCTCGGAGAGATGCACCGGGGGACGCGGCGGCGGCATGAGCGAGGGACTCGTGTGCGCGCGCGGCAGAGGGGAATCAACACGGAAGCTATGTCTCTGCTCCGTTGATTTCATCGAGTTGTTCCGCGTCCGTCTTGGATAGCGTGTTGAAATATTGGGCCCACTTTTAGTGGCCCAAATTAGATTTCAGTTTTTTCCTATAAATCTCAAAGCCCACATAGTGGCAGCCTTGTGAGTTTGAGCCCAAGTTGGTGGCAGCTCACTAGGGAGTGGCAAGAGGTGGGAAGTTTAGTCCCACATGGAAAGTTGGGAGGAAGTTAGACCACCTTATAAGGTGGTTTGTTCCACCACTAGTAAGTGAATGAGAATAGGAGTGCTACACGCGCGCTCCTCCTCCTCCTCGCTCGCTCGTCTCGACTCGACACGACACGACACGACTCTTGCCCGGCTACCGCAGAATAATATCTAATACACGAGTTAGGGTTTCCACCTCTCTCTGCTTGCGCCGCCATCGTAGCCTACTCCATCCCGCGAGCCGACGTGCATCGGCGAACGGGAGAGCAGGTCTCCGGAACCACTCGTCCTTGCGATCCTGTACGGGAGAGGGCGAATTAGGTTTTTGGGAAGCGCTCCGCGCGACCGCTCAAGCTCTTCATCACGGGTCGCCTTCCGTCCAAGTCGGGCGGTGCTGCCCTACCGTCGTCTTCAACGCTGTCTACTTCGACCCGTCGTCCCCGTCGTCAACAACGTTGTCATCAACAACGTTACTGGCTGTGACATCATCCGCTACACCTTCACCGCCACCACCACCGGATCGGTACGTGCGACATATCTCGATCTGTTTAGAGATGGGTGCTTTACTTGTTTGTGCTGCTGCTACTCATGTTGATTAATGCATCTAGTATGTTCGAGTTTCACATGTTAGTAGTTGTTGTCATCATGTTTTATATTCTGGAATTAATCATGGAAATTGTGCCTAATTATCCAACAATCCAAAAACCTAATTGTAGGCAATTTCCTGAGTTAACAATGGCTGGTTTTTCCGATGCACTGAGGCCGGATAAGTTTACCGGTGTGCACTTTAAGAGGTGGCAGTATAAGGCCATGCTATGGCTTACTCATCTGAAAGTGTTCGAAGTGACTGATGGTTTACCTGAAGGAACTATATCGGACCAAGATCAGAACAAGTTCAAGGAAAACAATACTCTCTTCGTCGGATGCGTTCTAAGTATTCTTGCTGATCGTCACGTGTGATGTGTACATGCACTTAACGGATGGTAAAGAGCTCCGGGATGCACTGAATGCTAAGTTCGGTGCAACCGATGCGAGCAGATGAACCGTACATCATGGAGAGCTTCCATGACATCGGGATGGTTAACAACCGTTACGTAGTCGAACAAGCTCATGAGATACAGATGCAGTGCGAAAGAGCTCGAACTCCTTAAGTGTGCCTTACCCGACAAGTTTGTGGCTGGATGCATCATTGCTAAGTTGCCCCCTTCATGGAGGAACTTTGCCACAACCCTCAAACACAAGAGACGGGAGATATCAGTTGAAAATCTGATAGCGTCTCTTGATGTTGAGGAGAAAGCTCGGGCTAAGGATAATGCCGAGAAGGAGAGGGTCGATCTAACGCCAACATGGTGCGAAGAAACCCTACAAGCAAGAACAAAGGGAATAACAAGCCCTCCTTCAATAAGCCTATGAAGACTACAACCTTCAAGAAGAAGAAGATGATAAACAAAGCAGATCTGAGCTGCTTTACCTGTGGAGAGGCTGGCCACTTTTCTAAGGACTGTCCAGAGAGGGCAGACCGCAAGAAAAAGGGGAGGCAAGTCAACACGGTGACCGCTAGCAATGCTGATGGGTACGGTAATCTCTTTACTGTTCTTTCGGTATTTCAATCTCCATGTTGGTGGATTGATACAGGTGCTAATGTTCATGTGTGTGCTGACATATCCATGTTCACTTCTTACCGGGTCGCCCGGGATTCTTCCGTCTTGATGGGGAATGGGTCACATGCTTCGTTCATGGTGTTGGCACGGTAGATCTGAAGTTCACTTCGGGAAGATCGTGCAGCCGAGGAACGTGCAGCATGTCCCTACTATGAACAAGAATCTCGTTAGCGGCTCCCTTCTATGCAGAGATGGGTTTAAGGTTGTTTTAGAGTCGAATAAAGTAGTTGTTTCCAAGTTTGGACAATTTATTGGTAAAGGCTATGAGTGCGGAGGCTTGTTCCGCTTTTCGCTTTCGATTTCAGTAATAAGTCCGTGAACCATATTTGTGGCAATGTTAGTGATGATACCGGTGTTTGGCATTCTCGTTTATGTCACATTAATTTTGGTTTAATGTCTCGGCTATCCAGTTTAAGTTTAATTCCGAATTTCACCATTGCCAAAGGTTCTAAGTGCCATAGTTGTGTGCAATCAAAGCAACCTCGGAAGCCTCACAAGGCGGCCGAGGAGAGAAACCTGGCACCTCTAGAACTCATACATTCTGATCTATGCGAGATGAATGGTGTGTTGACAAAAGGTGGAAAGAGATATTTCATGACATTGATTGATGATGCGACTAGATTCTGCTATGTTTATTTGTTGCGAACTAAAGATGAAGCTTTAGACTACTTTAAAATTTATAAAGCCGAAGTTGAAAATCAACTAGAGAGAAAGATCAAGCGTCTTAGGTCGGATCGTGGTGGCGAATATTTTCCTAAAATCTTTGATGAATTCTGTGAGGAACATGGCATTATTCATGAGAGGACGCCTCCCTATTCACCCCAATCAAACGGGGTTGCCGAGAGGAAAACCGCACGCTGATCGACTTGGTGAATTCCATGTTAGCCACTCGCTGGTTTATCAAAGGCATGGTGGGGGAGGCTTTGCTGACTACATGTCATGTCCTGAATAGAGTTCCTAACAAGAATAAAGATAAAACCCCTTACGAGGAGTGGACTGGGAGAAAACCATCACTTTCGTATTTGCGCACATGGGGATGTTTGGCGAAAGTCAATATTCCAATTACTAAAAAGCGCAAACTTGGACCAAAGACAGTGGATTGTATCTTTCTAGGTTATGCTCCGCGGAGTGTAGGATATAGATTTTTAGTAGTTCAATCCGAGGTACTCGATATGCATGTTGATACTATTATGGAATCTCGTGATGCAACATTTTTTGAGAATATGTTTCCTATGAAAGATATGCACAGCATTGCTAGAATTTCTACTGAGATAATTCCCGAGTCCAAGTACATCTAATGAGTATTTTGAACAATCACATGAGAATGTTACTGAGAAGGATGACAATGAAGCTCCTAAACGGAGCAAGAGACGAAGGATTGAAAAATCCTTTGGTGATGATTTCATTGTGTACCTTGTGGATGATACTCCCACGTCCATTGCAGAGGCATATGCATCTCCAGATGCAGATGACTGGAAAGAAGTTGTTCATAATGAGATGGACTCGATTCTTTCTAATGGAACTTGGGAGTTGTCAGGACGACCCCATGGATGCAAGCCAGTAGGCTGCAAATGGGTGTTCAAGAAGAAGCTAAGACCTGATGGTACTATTGAAAAGTACAAGGCACGGCTTGTAGCGAAAGGCTACACACGGAGAGAAGGCGAAGATTACTTCGACACCTATTCACATTGTCGCTAGACTTACCACCATTCGAGTACTACTATCCATGGCTGCCTTCTATGGTCTTATCGTTCATCAAATGGACGTAAAGACAGCTTTCCTTAATGGAGAGTTGGAAGAGGAAATCTATATGGATCAGCCTGATGGGTTTGTAGTAAAAGGTGAAGAAAGAAAGGTGTGCAAGTTGCTGAAATCTTTATATGGCCTAAAACAGGCACCTAAGCAATGGCATGAGAAGTTTGACAGAACTTTAACTTCTGTAGGCTTTGTTGTCAATGAGGCTGACAAGTGCGTTTACTATCGCCATGGTGGGGGCGAAGGTGTTATACTATGTTTGTATGTGGATGATATTCTGATCTTTGGTACAAACATGAAAGTAATACACGAGGTCAAGTCTTTCTTGTCAAAGAGCTTTGATATGAAAGATCCGGGAGAAGCTGATGTGATTCGAACATCAAGCTGATTAAGAACGAGAGTGGGATTACTCTAACGCAATCCCATTATGTTGAGAAGATCTTGAGCCGGTTCGGCTATATTGATAGCAAGCCTTCTTCAACACCTTATGATCCCAGTGTGACACTACGCAAGAACCGGAGGATTGCCATAGATCAATTGAGATATTCTCAGATCGTTGGCTCACTCATGTACTTAGCGAGCGCGACTAGACCCGACATCTCTTTTGCTGTTAGCAAGTTGAGTAGGTTCATGTCAAACCCGGGTACTGATCATTGGCATGCACTTGATAGGGTCATGCGCTACCTATGTGGTACAATGAGTTATGGGATTCACTATTCGGGGCACCCAGTTCGTGCTTGAAGGATATAGTGATTCGAATTGGATCTCAGATGTAGCTGATCTGTACGCCACAAGTGGGTATGTATTTACCTTTGGAGGTGGCGCAGTGTCATGGAGATCTTGTAAGAAAACCATATTGACGAGGTCAACTATGGAAGCAGAACTTACTGCTTTAGACACAACCACTGTTGAATCAGAATGGTTGCGTGAGCTCTTGATGGACTTGCTCTGTGGTTGAAAAACCTGTTCCGGCAATCCTTTTGAATTGTGACAATCAAACCGTAATTGTCAAAGTGAACAATTCTAAGGATAACGCGAAGTCATCAAGACACGTCAAGAGACGTTTGAAGTCCGTCGAGGAAATTGCGAAACTCCGGAGTAATAAGCGTTACATATATTCAAACAGTGACAAAGACCTGGCAGATCCCTTTACAAAGGGACTATCACGTAATGTGATAGAAAGTGCATCGAGGGAGATGGGTTTGAGACCCGTTGATGTTACGCCATAGTGGTAATCCAACCTTTGTGATCGGAGATCCCGTGAATTAGGACCTGGGAAGAACAAACTAGTGGTTTAATTGAGGAGAGTATTATGTAACCCTCTCTATGTGAAGATGCACAACTCTCAGTTGCTGTAAGGCAGGTTGGCAACAAGCCTTAATGTGTTTATGTTGGCTATTTTAGCAAAGATGCTGTCCTACAGAGCATTCTTGAAATAACACACCTTTATGAGTCCGATTGTTAAACGTCGCAATCTATGAGATTTGGGTGATCTCTAGTAAACTCATGAAGAGACCATGAAGTATGACGCATATGCTTCACCCGCGGGGTAGGCTACCGGCAGCCATGTACTGGTCATGACTTTGAGTGAAACCCTGTTCACGCAAAACTTGCAATTCAAGGCTTAGTCCATTGTTCAAGTGTGAGTGGATGTAGCTTAAGGTTCTAGGCGGAAGTTCAACTTAACCGTCTCCGCTGAAACACTGGTATATAAACAAGCAGTGAGTATTGGTAAATCTCTAAATGGGGATTTGAGATCTGGTGGGGGATTGTTGAAATATTGGGCCCACTTTTAGTGGCCCAAATTAGATTTCAGTTTTTTCCTATAAATCTCAAAGCCCACATAGTGGCAGCCTTGTGAGTTTGAGCCCAAGTTGGTGGCAGCTCACTAGGGAGTGGCAAGAGGTGGGAAGTTTAGTCCCACATGGAAAGTTGGGAGGAAGTTAGACCACCTTATAAGGTGGTTTGTTCCACCACTAGTAAGTGAATGAGAATAGGAGTGCTACACGCGCGCTCCTCCTCCTCCTCGCTCGCTCGTCTCGTCTCGACTCGACTCGACTCGACACGACACGACACGACGCGCGCCGCGCTCGTGGTGAGTGGATTGAGCCTCGAGCCGAGACTTTCCTTACTTTTTGCAGCTCAGGAAAACGAACAGAGTCCTAGACGGACGCGTCGCAGTTAGTCGGTTCGGGTCGCTCCCGGATCGTGGGCTATCTGTAACCGACTCGAAACGTTCGTGCGACGTGGGCGTGGCCCACGTTACCTAGGGTTTCCTGAGCCTATATAATCTCTTGCCCGGCTACCGCAGAATAATATCTAATACACGAGTTAGGGTTTCCACCTCTCTCTGCTTGCGCCGCCATCGTAGCCTACTCCATCCCGCGAGCCGACGTGCATCGGCGAACGGGAGAGCAGGTCTCCGGAACCACTCGTCCTTGCGATCCTGTACGGGAGAGGGCGAATTAGGTTTTTGGGAAGCGCTCTGCGCGACTGCTCAAGCTCTTCATCACGGGTCGCCTTCCGTCCAAGTCGGGCGGTGCTGCCTACCGTCGTCTTCAACGCTGTCTACTTCGACCCGTCGTCCCCGTCGTCAACAACGTTGTCATCAACAACGTTACTGCTGTGACATCATCTGCTACACCTTCACCGCCACCACCACCAGATCGGTACGTGCGACATATCTCGATCTGTTTAGAGATGGGTGCTTTACTGTTTGTGCTGCTGCTACTCATGTTGATTAATGCATCTAGTATGTTCGAGTTTCACATGTTAGTAGTTGTTGTCATCATGTTTTATATTCTGGAATTAATCATGGAAATTGTGCCTAATTATCCAACATAGCGTCCGAATTGTAGACGAAGAGCGCGGCATCGGAGTGCAAAGGACCGGGAAGGGAAAGGTGACGGTGGAGCGCGGCATGCGCGCGGGGCTGGGAAGGTAGTGCTCGGCGTGATGCACCGGCGGGGAAGTCAGTAGAGCACCCACATATCATTGAGTTGTGTCTTAGCAGGAGGGCTTGCTTGAGGAATCGATGGCGCGTCTCTCCGCAGCGCGGCCGCGCACAGAGCGCGCTCTGTGCGTGCCGTCTGCACAGAGCGTCTCCAGAAAGGAAATGGCAAGGAAGGGAGCGACAAGACGGTGCACATGCGCACTAACCAGGCAGCCAGTCATGGGTCTATGGCGCGGGCAGAGGGCGAGAAGGGGCAAGGGATGAGTGCTCTGTGTGTGCCGCTCATGTTCCGGGCGCGTACAGAGGCTGGCATGGTTGAAGTACGCTCTTATCAATCTTGTGCGTGCCCTTCTTAGGTGAACTATGTGTAGATATGTCTATTAATTGTTCTCTTATTCTTGATGATGCATGGACTGCTCGCATCGCTGATCTATTTAAGTGAAGCTGCTGCGTGCAATTCTCTGTTTTCCACATCGCTGATACTTTCTTCGTTTTTGGACACCGGAACTATACTGGTTCCTTAATTCTTGCTAACGTAGCAATGTGTATATAGAGTGGCTTGTTCAAATGTGTTTTCTGCTCATCATGCTCTACCTTGGTGATCACAATTCACAATGCTGGCCTCTGTTCTGCATTTGCTGATCGCAATTGCTCTACTTTCAAGCTCTGCATTGGGTGATCAAAAAGTAGAGCTTACTTCTTGCTAACGTAGCAATGTGTAGATAGATCGGCTTCCTCAATGCGTTTGCTGCTCATCATGCTCTTCTTCAAGTTCAACATTTCGTGATCACAGTGCTGTCATCTGTTCTGCATTTGCTGATCACAATGCTCTAGGTGCAAGCTCTGCATTTGGTGATCAAAACGCAGAGCTTACTTCTTGCTAACGTAGCAATGTGTAGATAGTCCGTATCTGCATGCTCTGCATTTGCTGATCACAATGCTGTTCTCTGTTTACGTTTTTCAATCCTGTTCGCTGATCACAATGCTGTTCTCTGTTTACGTTTTTCAATCCTGTTCGCTGATCACAATGCTGTTCTCTGTTTACGTTTTTTCAATCCCGTTCGCTGATCACAATGTTGTTCTCTGTTTACGTTTTTTCAATCATGTTCGCTGATCACAATGTTGTTCTCTGTTTACGTTTTTCAATCGTGTTTGCTGATCACAATGCCCTCCTGTGTTTACGTTTTTGAATCATGTTTGCTGATCACAATGCCTCTCTTTCTAAATGCAATGTCCCTGTTGCTATTTCTTTTTGGCAGGACCGTGTCTTAA
Organism: Lolium rigidum; assembly: GCF_022539505.1. NCBI lineage: Eukaryota > Viridiplantae > Streptophyta > Magnoliopsida > Poales > Poaceae > Lolium > Lolium rigidum. The sequence continues at coordinate 113,658,563 of NC_061510.1, forward strand.
CAAGGGACTCCTCATCCTCACCGTAGCCATCCTCGACATCCTCTTCATCGCCGACAAGGGACTGGATCTGACGCGCTGGTGGAGCGAACTCGCTGCCATGACGGCCAAGCAGTGGCTCAAGGCCATGTTCCTCGCTGTGGGTGACATCCTCAGTCTCGTCCTCATCTTCAGCCCGAGGTATCCTTGTTTTGCCCATTCAACGTTGCGCTCACCTTAGCATGATCCAACAAGCTAGAATGCATTCTCCTATCTTGTAGTGGTTACTTCCGGCGCTTGTGGACCGGGGTGCCGCCGGGCTCGAAATGTTGGTGCCTCCACTTGCTGGGATCATCAATGGTGGGGTGTGGGTGGCGTACGGCGCGTTCGTGGAGGGGAAGAACATTTCGGTGATCATCATCAACGGCACAGCCATGCTCTTCAACATCTGCTACACCATCGTGTTCTTCTTTCGCTCCGGCACCCCACGCGCCAACACCTTGGCCACGATCGCCTCTGCTGTCGCAGTCGCCGCCATGATCGCCGCCACAGACCACTACTTGCTAATCAACACTCTGGGCTGGAAGGCGTCGGAGGCCGTTGGACTGTCCGGCGCGATCACCGGTTCGCTCGTGTACTTCTGCCGCGCACTGGCTAGCATGGTGAGTATCTCGAACCAGGCGACTAAGTGTAACTTGTGATTTGTGCTCGCGCGTCGTGATCAAAATTCTTGCGTACAATGTCAAATTGTCAATACAGATGGCAGCGCGCGAGGACAGGGGCGCCGGCGGCTTCTCCGCGCAGACACTGGGGTCCATCGCCAATGCTCTTGTGTGGCTTGCTTACGCGTGTTTCCAGAATGACCCGAATATGATGGTACACATCCAACTGAACTTTGTAGCTGCCCTGTTTCCACATATGATGGTGGTTGCTTAACCGGTGGATTTTTCCCATTGCATCGCAGGGTTCGAGCATGGCAGGCATCTTCTGCTTCATCCTTCAGGCCGGGCAGCTGGTGTTCTTCTACTTCAAGAAGCCACGCGAGGTGGAAGGACAAGCAATTCATCGGCCCCTTCTGGACCCTTAAGCTCGAGTCCCCTTAATGACAGACAACTCTCCTACTCTGCTACATGTGGTCTAATGTTCTGCTATGTTTCCTCTCAGAGTGTTAAGTTATGCTTGGTACAACTTGAGATGTAAGTTAGGTTTGCTAGTACTTAGTGGTGGACTGGACCCAGAAACTTCTAGAAGCACATACAAACGTGTCTACCATCCCCCCTTTTTTGATGAATTTCAGTAGAAATCATGGGACATAAGGCGTCTCGTGCCGCCGCCAAGCCCGGGTGCTAGTACTTATGAAATTGCCCCTGCATCTCTACCTTCACCGCAAGCCGGCACGTCGATCTTTCGTGTTATCGCAACATGCATTCCCATACATGAAAACAGACAACACGTTAGTTAAGTTACATTATATGGCCTAGCTAAAGGGAAACTCAAAACTGATCAGTATAGACTTATTCCAAACGCCTTCTATGTTCGGCCTATTTCATAAAAAATTGTGAACATTCACGATACCAAAATCATTATCAGCATGTCTAAATAAAACATGTCTCCATTGTGTATTTGATCGATATTGTAGGTATTTATGTTGTGCGCCCTCTTTGCTTGTGAGGTGCACCAAAGTTTTGCTACAATGAGGATTATATGATTGATCAGAAGGGGCGAATCAAACATACACAAGGAGGAAAATCTTCCGGGGAATGAAAACATCAAATATGAGTTCAGAACTAAGAGCATCTCTGACCCAAAGCCAAAAAATAATTAGAGCAGCAAAATTTCTCCTCTAATGGCCGAAGTGGCATCTAACTGAAAGACAAAAAGACTTTAGAGGAGAAAATATAGGAAAAATCCACTCCCGTTCGCCGCTCTCTCCCGCCACCATTATGCTCCCCACCGCCCATCCTTCCACCCAAATCCACCGGCGATTGCCGGACCCCGCCGTCGATGAGAAAAAAAGACTAGGTGGCTTGATTGTAACGTGTTTGATGAAATGTCTAGTAGAAGATTCAAATATAGGAGTCTAGATTTAGGAGATCGATTCCGACGGCCGAAGTTTAAAGGAGAATTTTTTTTTTTCTCATCGGTGAACAGTGCACCATTTTCTCCTCTAACATTTAGGAGTTTGGTTAAGATGCATTAAGTCTTTTTTATAAACGGTTACCAACTAGCCATCCCAAATAGGAATCCTAGGGTTGCGGAAAATACAACTCAAGAACGTGGAAAACACAGTCACCCAATTTTGGGCTATGTTTTTAATGCTCGCAAGAATAACCCAGTGCTCCTCCCTAACCGAAGTTGAGGGTTATATTTGGTTTTTTTTTCTACCTTAGACTAGTCACAATGGGAAGTATCATAGACTAGTATCATGCATATGATACTAGTTTATGATACAACACCTACAATGCATAGTATCATGAATTAGTATCATAGTTGCATCATATTTAATGTTTTGTAGAATCTCAATGCAAATATGTGTACATGATGCTATGATACCGTATCTACCTATGATACTACTCTCACCTCTCTCCTCATTAATTGATGTGCCACATCAGATTTTTGCCTACATGGCATGCATGATACTACCTATGATACCCCCATTGTGGCTAGTCTTAGACCCGCCAAAACCCATATCTAGCCTATGTAACGCCGCGTAAAAAAAATGGTCATGTGATGAGGTAATCATCCCAGTGGCCTAACTACCGCCCCACGTCGTGCATGCGTGGTTTTGAAATCGACTCGATGGGTACGCATCTGCTGGGATTCGACGACAACACCACCGGACGACCGAATCACTACGCCGGGCTAATTAAGGGTACTACCCGCGCCAGCATCTCCGCCATCGCCAGTGATATCGTGGCCGCTCGATCCGCCAGCCCATCGACGAACGGTACCCTCGTACAAAACAACGCGAGTCATACGAGCCACTATAGGGACGTACGTACATGTCAGATTTTTTTTTTAATTTTACGATCTTCCTCCCGCTTGCGAAGGGATATGAGAAGATGTCCACCGTCCTTATTTTTGCCGTGGCCAAAGTTTTTTTTTTCTAGTACTCTACTTTCTCTCGTTCCGAAGACTAAACCACGCAAGGATGGCAATTTTACCCATGGGTACGGGTACCCGCGGGTACCGTACCTGCATGGGCAGGGTATGGATAAACTTTTATGCCCATGGTTAGTACCCATACCCTACCCGTTAAGTCATGGGTAGGGCACGGGTATAGCTTTGTACCCGCGGGTATACCCATACCCTGCCCGTTTATTGTCAATTTCTTATGTTACACGTCTATTTTTGTTTACTTATGAGTACTATATGAGAATGGGATTTTTTATATTTTTTAATTGTTATGTACTCAACTACCTGTTATCGAGTTGAGATGATTCATTTTTTAATGGAATTTATTATCGATAAATGTAAAATTGCGATAAACTTGTGTACAATTTAGCCTACCCACTGGGTACCCAATGGGTACGGGTACCCGTCGGGTATGGGTATGGGTAAAGTTTTATACCCATGGGCACGGGTATGGGTAGAAGTTTGTACCCATCGACTATACGGGTATGGGTATGGTATTGCTCTACCGTACCCATACCCTGTCCATTGCCATCCTTAAAACCACGGGTATGACAAGTGAGGCGGTCGCTTCGTTTTTCTAACCAGTTGCAATAATCGTACTACTTGTTTACCAAGCCTTGACCGAAGGCACAACTATCCACGTAGCGTGTTACGATTTTTTTCCGAGGAAGTACGAACAAATGTGTACCATGTTTTATAAATGGCAGAAATTTCAGAACAAAACAATTACGACTCGCTGCCAACAACGAGCACATTATAAACTCCACAATGAGCTAGTCCAAAGACAGTCAACACCGAATTTACAACTTCGACATAAAAGAACATATCCTAAGTTGATCATAAAAGCCACGTCTCGATCCACACCGGTTACCTCTGAAAATGAACACATGCAGGAGAACTCTTCTTGTCGACACGCCATCAAAGGAGAAGATGGCGGGATTTGGCCGGCCCCGAGAAAGGCGCCGTCTTGGACTCTCCGACGACGTTGTACATAGTGCCCGGAAGATCAACCTTGGACAAAGACAAGCACCGGAGGAGCGCAACGGGAAACAACATGCTGTGTTTCCAAACGCAATGCTCCCAACAGAGGGGCGAGATCAAGATGTCGCCATTGCGCCCATTCCACTCCAAACCTAGGCTTTCTCCCGGAGACACCACCAAACCAATGTGGCAGAAGTGAAGTGCCGGCTGGCACACCCCAACGGTGCCTCCAAGTAGGGGATCGACGTCCACTGGCGCCATCGCCGCCGACACCAGCAAGGTGGGCCAGATTTCCATCTGTATTGCCGCACACCGCCCACACTACCCGCTTGATTGGGGTAGTTGATCCCGTCGTCCACACCGCCGCCGCCAAAGCAGTTTGTCATCGCAACCATAGCCTGGTGATCCACCAACTCTCCACACTGTCAAGGAGAAACACAACCGTCTCCACCACTAGCCAAAATAGTGGAAAACAACAGGACACAACCAGCACTCCAGCAGGATTCAAGTCGTCGTCGCGCTGTGCAAGGCCGTCAGGCCACTCCTAGTAGACAGCCACACAACAATCCAACCCGAAACCCAGATCGGGCCCAAGAAGGACCTAGATTTGAGCCCTGCACCTTCGCTCCATCTTCCTCGCCGGTGCCATTGGGAGGACGAGGCAATACATCTGCACCCTTGAGGCCGCCGTCAACAATCTCTTAGACACACATCAACGCCGACGTCCCGCGCCGACGCCCCACCGTGCGCCCGCCACCGCAGCATCCACAACCGAGTCTTCCTCTCCCCCGCGCCTTGATGAGTGCAATTTTGAAGCATATTTACTTTATGTTTTACATGAGTTAGATAGGATTTTAGTATATTACGGCGCTCACTTGGACCTTTTATGCATGTTTCCACATGATTTAAAATTATGAAGGTATTGATGAACATATCATTTTGAGTTGTCGTATTGGATATAAATATGATATTTTGAAGTGACAAAAGTCAATTAAATAATTATCCACACACCTGGGTGAAAGGACATTGGGAAGAGCAACTCCAGAAGGTGAATGATATGATGGACATAACCAATAGAAGTATTGCAACACGATCAAGTCACAAAGTTCATTGTTGCGACAATTATGAAAGCTAGTAACCTACGAGAAGCAAAAGATTAGAGAGTCAAGGCGGAAAATACAAGCATAGTGGACTCCTTAGACCATTGAGATCATATCTAATCACTATCACCGGAGGCTGCCTTGACTACATCAACCGTCACACAGTAACATGGTGATCATAAAGGTGTTGCTCAGGAATTCCAAAGGGGTATGTGGATGCGTATGTGTCAAGATTGGGATTCATTCATCCGCGTGATGGAAAGATACTTTGGACCCACTTGGTGAAGCTACACAACGCATGACTAGGTCTGCTATTCTCGAACCCTTTCTGAACTTCCCGGTACATGGATCTGAACTTCTTCTTCCCTGAATCTAAACTTCCCGATGGACTTCAATATTGTACAGGGCGAACTTCCGAAACTTGAGTCTAGTTTGAAGTGAACTTCAAAAAATATAGCGAACTTTCGTCGCATCTGAACTTCTCTGGAACCACTTGTGACATTCTAGATGTTTCCAAGTGAACTTCTCGACGGAATACTGAATTGCATGTCCATGCGGACACTATTTTCATGTTGATTTTCGTACAGCTTATCGGATTGATGGATACAATATACCGTTGGATTCTTACGGAAATTTCACAACCTTTTTGTGTTCATTGTTTTCCAAAATTCTGTATTGTTTAAAACTAATTTTAAATATACAAAACAATGTTTTCGCGGATTTATCTCTTTTCGTGCGGTTTTGGGCTTCTAGTTTTCAAACCGTTTATCAGATTGATGCGTATGATATGCCGTTGGAAATATGATGAATAGGCGCACCTTTCTCATGAAGAACACTTTTCTAAATTCTTTACAGTTTAAGAGCGGATTTGAAAATTCGTGTTTGCTCTTTTCGAGCTTCTCGGTTTTTCGAACTGTTTTTTGTGGATTATTTCCGAACCACTTGTCGGAATGTACCAAATGATATTGCATTCAAAAGATATTGATTAGGCGCATCTTTTTCATATGGGATGTTTTTCCAAATTCTAAATAATTTTAGTTTAATTTTATAAATACATAAAAGTAAAAATAACGCCGACACGAGAACATTTCAAAATTGGCTCATCTAGATTGATTAGGTGTGGCATTGCGGTATGTTAGAGTATTAATAGAGTTATATTAGTGCTAATTGTACGTGGAGTTGTTCGATTTACGCAATCGGTAGTCGTACGGATAGTTTCTATGTGTATGATTTCAGCCCACAAGTGTGTGAGCTGCTCGAATATGAAAGTGAACTTCCCGATATCTATTAGTGAACTTCCCATCGCGGTATAAAAGTTTCGGGCATGTTTAAATTGAACTTCCTACATGATTCAAAGTGAACTTTCGCTCTTTAAAAAAGTGAATTTTAACAAAAACAAATTGCCAGCATGTGCGTGATGAACATCCTCCGTGTTGAAATATGCCCGTGTGCTGCAACACATTTTACACAACTTTATTAATCTGTGCGAAACCTCTTTTGCATTTAAGAATGTTGGCAATCCTGGTCCCCTCAGCCACATCCCCGCCCAGCAGAATCACCTCACTCTTATGGAAGTTAATCCTGAGGCCCGACATATTCTCGAAGCAGAGAAGTATGTATTTGAGGTTGGCGATGGCCAGGTCATCTAGCTGGAACATGATGATGGTATCGTCTGCGTACTGCAAGTGAGACACCCCCCAGGTATCAGGTGTGGGATTAACCCAGTTATGTGACCCGCCTCTCTGGCCTTGTCATGGATAGAAGCAAGGGCTTCCACCACAAAGTCAAAGAGGAGGGGGGACAACGGGTCTCCCTGGCGCACCCCGCGTCCATTACAAAAGAAGTTCCCTACTTCCCCGTTAATCGTGATCGCCGTATGGCCCCCAAGACCAGACCTAACGCTTTGTGAACCCACCCTGGTTCAAAGCCTTTGCGGAGAAGAACTTCCCGCAAGAAGGCCCAATTCACCCGGTCATACGCCTTTTCAAAGTCTAATTTCAAGAAAACTCCTCGAAGTTTCTTGGAGTTGGTCTCATGAATGATCTCCTGCAAAGCCATGACCCCTTCCTGGATATGCCGACCCCGGATAAAAGCCGATTGGTTCAGGCTAATCGTCCTATTAGCAATCGGAGATAACCTAATCGCGTAAGCTTTGGCAACAAACTTGAAAATCACGTTTATAAGCGCAATAGGCCTGAACTGTCTAATATCATTCGCCCCAGGGACCTTGGGAAAGAGTGATAGGACCCCCATATTGAGTCTGGCAATGTCTACTCTCCCAGAGCAAAACCGTTAGCGGTTGCCAGAATGAGAGGCTTAGCCAATTGCCAGAACTCGTTGAAGAAGAACACTGGGAACCCGTCCGGCCCCGGCTTTGTATCCGTCTTCATACTTGCCAAAACCATGTCCATCTCCTCCCTAGAGAAGGTGAGAATAAGGCTGTCGTTTTCGCCATCTGACACCCGCCGAATGACATGCCAGATGGAGGGGGAAAGCATCAGGAGGCTCGGCTCACCCTGCGCCCCCATAAGACCTCTATAGAAGTCATAAATGTCTGCCTGCAACCCCCTCTCACTAGTAATGATCCCCGAATCACTGGCGAGGCTAGAAATAGCACACTTTCTCCGTCGGCCATTGGCGAACGCATGGAAGAAGGCCGTGTTCGCATCCCCCTGGATGAGCCAATTGGCCCTGCTACACTGCCACCATTACTCTTCCTCCATCCTAGAGAGGTGGAGGAGTTGGCCCTCAAGGTGGTAGCGTAGCGCCCAACCTTCATCATCTAGGCCCGCATGGTCCGCCACACCATCAAGATCCCGGATCTGCGCCAAGATGTTGGCCTTGAGGTCCCAATCCTCCTTCCCGAGATTGGCTCCCCAGCCTCTCAGGAACTGTCTAAGGCCCGCGACAACTCGATGCCAAAACTCAACCGGGTCCTGGCACTGGGCAGCATCTCTCAACAGCCCCCGCCATCGGTGCGCCACGAAGTCGTGGAAATCCGGCTTCTCCAGCCAACCCTTTTGGAAGAAGAAACGAGAGCTCCTTTTGCCTAGCTCCTCCCCGGAGCTAAGGACAAGAGGGGAGTGATCCGACCCTATAATGGTATCCGCCAAAAGGGAACACAAGGGGAACAGGCCTTCCCACTCGGGGGACACCAACACCCTATCTAAGACACAGTGGACGGGGGAGAGCTGTCTGTTGGTCCACGTGTACCTCACCCCGGTCCTGCGAATCTCCCGTAGAGCGAGTGACGCAATGAAATCATTGAACCTCTGGACCCATGGCCAGTCAATGTTGTCATTATTTTTGTCCTCTAATCCCCTAATCAGGTTAAAGTCCCCCCCCCCCCCACCACCAGCGGAAAGGGACAGGCGACCAGTACCGCCGCGAGCTCCTCCAAGAAATCTGGGGATCTGCGATGATCCGCAGGGCCATAGACCACGAAGATCAACCACCGAGAAGTGTTATCCAGCTGCAGAACATCTGCCCGGATAAAGAAGGCACCCCAATGCCACTCCAAGACCTCGAACGTGTCCTCATTAACCCCAAGGAGCATGCCTCCCGAGCGTCCCTGTGCAGGGGTGGATTTCCAGGAATATCTGCCTTGCGGGTCCAAGCTGAGAAGCTCTGCAGGGGTGAAAGAGGCCTTGATGGTTTCTTGCAAGCCCACAAAATCAAGTCTCTCTCGGGAAATAAACTCCTTAATCTGTGTCCGTCGTTGACAAGGGATTAACTTATCAATGCCTATGGATTGTAGGCTAGGGTTTAGTTAGAAGTAGAGGGCAAGTAGATCTCGAAGGTTTCAGCCGAAAAGTACTCGACGATTATGAAAACTAGGGTTTGTAGACAATGATTCGATGATCTCCTCGTCCCTCGACTCCCCCTTTATATAAGAGGTGGAGCCGAGGGTTTCGTTTTGTACAAGTTACATAGTCCGGGACGGTTTCTAACTCATCCCGCCGCATTTACAAACAACACTTCCTATTACAATTCTACTTTCCTTAACATATCTTGGACTTTCGATCCTTCTTATTCTTCGGGTAGTGGGCCTTCGATAAACCCCGGGTACTATCTTTGGCAGGCCCATTTGGGATGCCTATGTCAGTAGCCCCCGAGATTTTGCTTGAATCGTAGAATCAGGAAAATCTCCACTCGCTTATTCTTATTCCACAACGTAAACTTTTCTATATTTCTTTATATAAATTTCTATATTGTACAGGGATATTGGTAGTTGGGGCTAGTTCATCTGACGGATCAGGTACTAGTTAACTGCTCTAGTGGCAATCCGCAAAAACCTACTTCAAGATCACGTCCCTGGACATGATCTCGGGATACCGGTGCAAACTTCGACGAGTGCCGCTTAAGGTCTTACCATTCCGTCGAGTCCCGACTCAAATTTATCGAATACCTAACGCGTCCGTTAGGATTTTTCTTCGTATCCGTTGATACGGATAAAAGTAGCGGAGCGCAGTCTTCGGCGATGCCACGCCCGGCAGAATGGATCCGGGGTCTTACCTTCGCAAATTTGCGGCATTCGGAAATTGATCGCAACTTTGGCGTTCCGAGAATATATTGTCGAGTGCTTTTCCGGCTGTTGGAATGGCACATTTTATCGAGTCAAATATGACTTATATTAATCTCCCGATGGGAGTATATGTAGAGTTAATTATAACTCGAAATATACTCTCTTGCTTTTCTATCTTTCTTTCTTTTTCTTTTTATATTTCATCGGGCACGCGAACAGCGTTCCCGATGGGAGTAGCCCCCGAGGCTACAGCCAAGAACTTGTGCTTGGTTGTAGGCTCAACATTTTAGTCCACCTTGTCACTATATTGCCATTATCTCCCGATATTCTTTCTCTTCTTTTTTATCTATCGGGTGCGCGAACAGCGCTCCCGATGGGAGTAGCCCCCGAGGCTACAGCCAAGAACTTGTGCTTGGTTGTAGGCTCCCACAATTTCTATTTTTGCCATAGTCGAAACTTTACTTTTTCGAAGTAGCCCCCGAGCATTTGGGCAAAAACTTGTTTCTGACCAAAGGCTCCCGAAGTATGCAAATAACTTATCCTGTCGCCATTCTCCTTTTATTTTTCTTGTCGACATATTTTCCTTTGTCAAATTTTCTTCAACTCTATTAATGGTCGAGATTTTTCTGCCTTGTGGGTCCATCGTTCCCACCACGTTGACATGTCGTGCAAGTGGGGGACACATGTCCTCCGCTTTTTCTGGCGCACGTACGGTAACGCCTATCTCAGTAAAAATACTTTTTTGCCCTTGTATCTAGAAGATCTATTCTCACCACACGATTTCCTCATCCAACGGCGCACTGCTTCACCCAATTCTTATATAAACCTTTCTTCAACCTCCGTTCATCCCCTCGCTTGCGCCGCTCACCTGTTCCTCTTCGCAAAACTTCCCCTGCGCCCAATTCTCTCTGAGTTTCCGCACTCGCATACATTGCTCTGCCCATTGACGTTGATGCCACCGTGCGCGCGCCTAACTCGCCACAGCACTCCGGAATCCAAGATGGCCGCCGAGGATCTTGAGTGGGAGAGATCGAAAATCTCCAACCAAGATACCAACATGCAGAAGAGGCTCGGCCTTATGAAGAAGGAGGACGCCATCCGCTTTCCTAGCGAAGAAAGCTACCCCAATCCTCCAATGGAGTACCGGGTTAGTTTTGTTGACCATCTAATCCGCGGCCTTGCGCCTCCAATCCACGATTTCCTCCGCGGCCTTCTTTTCGTTTATGGGATTCAGCTGCACCAGCTGACCCCCAATTCCATCCTTCATATTTCTATTTTTATCACCCTTTGCGAATGCTTCCTTGGAGTCGCTCCCAATTGGGCTCTTTGGAAGCGCATTTTCTGCATTCGCCGCAATGGCTCCCACAACGTCACTTATAACATAGGTGGCGTTGTTATCTGTGTTCGTACCGATGTCGAATATTTCGATGTCAAGTTTCCCGATTCTGTCCAAGGATGGCGCAAAAAATGGCTCTACATTCACGAAGAAAGCGCCAACTCCGTTGAGCACAACATAATTCCTTTCGACGGAAATGCCAAAATTCAGCGTCGCCGCTCCTGGGATGCCGAAGCTTCTGAGGAAGAGAAAAAGGCGACAGAGGCACTCATGTCTCGCATTCATCAGCTTCAAAACACTCGAGGCAAAGAGCTGTCTGGTGTTCAAATCACTGCCTACTTCCTTAGGATTAGAGTGCAGCCTCTGCAGGCTCGCAAAAATCCCCTTTGGACGTACTCTGGTAAAAATGATGCCAACAGAATCTCCGGTGACCTTTCCACCAAGGACTTGGAGAAGTTGGTTCGAAGACTTTCTCGCCTGGGCAAGGATCCAGTTCCTTCCTCTTGTCGTGTGGAACCATACAGCTCCACCAATCCACTCCCCGAGGTATTTTGTCTTTCCGAATTTTTATCTTGTTCCGCACTTTTTCTACATCTCATTGTATTGTCATCTCTTTAATTTTCCTTTGGTTTCTATTTTTGACAGAACCATCCTACTATGACTTCCCTTCCTCCTCTTCCTGAGGGTGGAGAAGTCGAAGAACAGGCTATCGTTGCCGAAGATACTCAAGGTTCTTCTGTTCCTGAAAGTGAAGTCGCGGGTTCTCATAAATCTGCAGCTTCTCATGAAAAAGAAGCTGAGTCTGAGGCCAGTGAATCGACTGAATCCCTTCCTCCTGCTGTTTCTCCAAGGAACAAAAGGAAAAGGACTGATGCCGAGGATTCTGGCACTTCTAAGGCTGAAGAAGTTGTTCCTTCTCATCCGAAGGCAGCTTATGATCCTTATGTTGAATCCCTCATCAGCTCGTAAGTCGACTTTATCTCTCCCCTTTTTTTTTGTACTCGAAATATTTATCTTGTCTTGCTTTTTATACTGTCGATTTTTTGTTCAATAGTGATGAGGAAGAAGAAGTACCAGTTACTGACGTGGCTCCTCGGACAAGCACGTCACGTACTGTACTTGTCTCAGACACGCTAGTTGAAGGAGATGAAACGTCGCCTCCTCAACAAAACGTCGTCACCACTACTCCACCATCCAGCCCCCTTGCTCCTTCACCAAAAAGGACAAGGGTTGAAAAGATTGCTGAACCTGTCCCTCAATTGGGCAGTTCTTCGACTCTTCTCCTGGATGATGTAAGCTTGTCGACATCTATATTTTCCTTATTTTGTTTTTCTACACCTTCTCTTTTTCATGCCGATGTTTCTCTTGCTATGTTCTCCTTGAACAGCCTATGATCAAGGATCTTCTCCGCATCGGTTCCCAATTTATTGGGTACCGTGAATATGCTAGTAGAGCCGAAGGTAACGACTTTTATACTTGCTGTTTTTCCTTGATTTTTTACTTCTGTTGCTTGTCGCGATTTTTAATCTTTATTCGCTCTCTTTTCCATATCTCGACAGAGAAACTTGCCGAGGCCAACAAACGCGCCAACACTCTTGCTCGAAAACTTGAGCAAAGTGAGGTGGCTCGCAAGAAAGCCGACCTCGCTGCTAGCAAAGCCAAGGCCGAAGCTGACGAAGCTAAGGCAAAAGCCGCTGGTGTCGAGGAATTGCAGAAAAAACTTGAGGATGCTACAACTGCCTTAGATGAGCACAAAGCTGCGCAAGCTTCTCGTGAAGAAGGAATCCTCAAGCGCTTGAAAACTCGGAATCGCCGCACTTTCAGTAAGTTTGCTGATCTCTTCTGTTTTTATGGGAATCGTTGTTTTCTTGTTTTTTCGCTAATGCTTTGTTTCCTTGACAGCCCAAACAAACCAGGATTTTGATCTGACGAATCCTGTCAATGGCCCTGTCCTTGACGCACTTTCCTATCTGGAGCTTCATGGGTCCGAGATTCGCGAAGGTGTGTCGAATGCTAACGCAGTGTTGTCTGCATTGTTCCCCTACTTCTTCCCGAAGAAAGAGGAGCCTGCGACTTTCCTCAACCTTGCCAAGATGTTCAATACACCGGAAGACCTTGGACTGAAGATGCGCCACGAAAATATGAAGGTTGCCGTTGAGAACACTCGTCGCGTTGGTTGCCGATAGTCGACGGACTATTGACTGGATGAAAGTTGGCGACACCGAGCAAATAGAACAAGCAAGGTGGAAGTCGCTGATTAAGGCGGCCAAGCCCAACACGAAGAAGATCTTGGCGTATCTCGGGATCAAGCCAGCTTCGACTCCTAGCTCCTCGAGGCCGGAGGTCTAGTTGCATGCCTCCTTGTTTCTTTTTCTGTTTCTTTTGCTCTTGTCGCCATTTTAGCCTTGGCGACAATTACTCTCTTAGTCCTCCTGGAGAACTTTCTTTTGTAATACCCATGTAAATTTTCTAGCAAGTAATGAAATTTCTCTTCGTGCTTTTCATTGATCCTGGGCCTTTCTTTTCCAGTTAATATTTGATAACTACTCGACCCCTCCTTGTTCTCGCCGCTGCTTCACCTGCATCTTCCTTCTCGAAGAAAGTACTAGTCGACCATAATCTCCTCGAGAGTTCATCAAACGGACGTTTGTCGGAAGATTTGCAAGAACTTCGACAACAACTTCAATCTATGAAGAAACAAACTTTGGCCATGATGGAACAATCTCGGAAAGCCTCTGAAGGAGAAAAAACTTGCTCTTCATCAAGCCAAAGAAGCTACGGCTGCTAGGGATGCTGCTGTACTGGAAGCAAAGGGAGCCACAACCCGAGAAAATAGTATGCTTGAGCTAATGCTGGAAGCTAGCACAGATATGCTAGGTACGTTTTTGCTTTCTTTTAATGCCTCCTCTTTATCTTGCTGTGCCTTTCTTCCAATTTCTTGCCCTGTCGCTTTTAACAGGCTCAGTTCTTGATTCTGCCGCCGAAGATCAGAGAGTGAATGAGAGGACAAATCTTCTTGTTAATCTCTCCCTTAATCATGGGTGTTTGTTCTGGGCCACTCCTGAACGAACCCAACAAATTGTTAGGTTCCAAGATCGTGCTTGCCAAGTGCGCGACTTTCTCAATTTTTGCACGGCGACATTAACCCTTGTCTATAGGAATCTATTTCCGCGAAACGAGGTTCCAAAAACTCTTCCCGAGTTATTGGAGGTATTCAGAGATGCTCCCCGCATCCATAACTTTGTGCGGGCTCAACTCACTGCTGGTGCGAGATTTGCCATGATTATGATAAACATCTGTTATCCAAAGTTGGACCTGACGAAGATTGTTGCTGGTTGCCTGGCCAAGAAAACGCGTCGAAAAAATGATATTGACTCAATCGATGCGATGGTAGCTCCTGTGGCCGAATCGATGATAGATGAACTTCTTCGGATGGACTCGGAGTTTTTCACCAAGGGTTCTTATGCTGAACATAAAACAACCAGGGGTTTGTCCGTGGATACTATCTTGGGATTTAACTGACTTGTATTATGTTGGAAACCTTGTAGCTCACTCTTTTTAATTTTCCCTCTTTTTGTATTTCCGAAGAAATTTATTGTATATTGCTGAGGTCCTCTGTGTTGTTGAAGCCCCCGAGCCTAACTGGGCAAAGATTGCACTATTTTTCCCTCCTTGAAATCTATCTTTTCTATTGTAATAAGACATCCTTGTTTGTCACTTGGATGGATTGCCAATCTTCGAGTATCTTTGATGTCGAAGTTCTATATTTACATGGCGAGGTTTTTAAACCAAGGCACTTACGATTTTTGCTGTGTACACTATATTTATGATTGCTGGCTTTCGATTTTGTTATATTTAGCGAGGTATTAATGTACCAAGGCGAAATATTTCGGTGAATCTATATTGTATGTATTTTGAGACTTGGGCGTTGAGCCCCCGAGCGTGTCGAAAAATAAGAAGTATATCTCCACTATCTTTATTATATTGCACCACCACGAGCCCGCCTCATTAAAAACCTTTCCCGGCCCCACTCGGTGCCCCGAAAAAGGAAAAGAGTGCGTCTGAAAACTCGTGGGCGTTTCAGTACATTGAAGTTTTTACAAGGACTATATTTTAGCTCTAGGCGTAGAACCGCCGGAGTTGCGCCACGTTCCAGGGGTTTTGCTCCTCCACCCTCGTCTTCTTGTCCTTTATCCCGTATGCTCCTCCTCCAATTACTTCCGTGACGATATAGGGACCAAGCCATGGTGACTCGAGTTTTTCATGACTTTTTTGCGTGAGCCGAAGAACTAAGTCCCCCACTTGAAAAGATCTTGGCCGCAAACGTCGACCGTGGTAATTCTTCAAGTCCTGTTGATATTTGGTGACCCTTGATAATACTTCGTCTCGAGCTTCGTCGAGTGCATCTACATCGTCTTCCAATGCTGTCCTTGACGCTTCTTCATCATATGCTGTGACTCTAGGGGAGTCATGCTCTATTTCTATTGGAAGTACTGCCTCCGCGCCATGGACCAGGAAAAACGGTGTTTCTTGTGTCGCTGTATTTGGTGTTGTTCGGATGCTCCACAACACACTTGGTAGTTCTTCAGGCCAGGTATGTCGAGCTTTTTCTAGTGGTCCTAACAGACGTTTCTTGATGCCATTGCAGATAATGCCATTGGCTTTCTCGACCTGCCCGTTGGTTTGAGGATGTGCAACTGACGCAAAGTGCAGCTTGATACCCACTTCTTTGCAGTAATATTTGAATTCGTTGGATGTGAAGTTACCGCCATTGTCCGTGACGATGCTATGAGGCACTCCGAATCTGAAGACGAGGCCTTTTATGAATTTTACTGCGGATGCTCCATCTGGCGAATTTATCGGCTTCGCTTCTATCCACTTTGTAAATTTGTCGACGAGCTACTAGCATGTATTCCTTTCCTCCTGGCCATGATTTGTGTAACTTGCCCACCATATCGAGTCCCCATTGTGCAAAGGGCCACGACAAAGGTATTGGCGCTAGTTCTGCTGCTGGAGAGTGAGGTTTTGCGGCGAACCTTTGACACGCATCACAAGTCCTTACTATTTCTTTGGCGTCCTCGATTGCTGTCAACCAGTAGAAGCCTGCCCGAAAAACCTTGGCCGCGATAGCTCGACTACTCGCGTGGTGGCCGCATATTCCTTCGTGCACGTCCTTCAGAATTACTCTTCCTTCTTCGGGTGTTACACACCTTTGCGAACACCTGAAATACTTCGCTTGTATAGTTCTCCTTTGACCACCGTGAAGGCTTTAGACCGTCGAATTACTCGCCTTGCTTCAACTGGATCGTCGGGTATTTCTTTCCTGAGGATGTATGATACATATGCTTGCATCCAAGGAACCTGTACCATCATCACGAGCTCTTGTTCATCTTCATCCTCCGTGGTTTCTGCGAGGGGTGTCGAGGTTTTTTCTTTTCTCTGCACCTTTTTTGACTTTGTAGATCTCTCCGATATTTCTTCCCAAAACACTCCTGGCGGGACTGGGAGACACTGCGACCCGATGTTTGCGAGGACGTCGGCTTCATCGTTGCTCAATCTACTGATGTGGTTTACCTCGCATCCATCGAATAGCTTCTCGAGTTCATTGTACACCTCCTTATATGCTATCATGCTATCATTGACTGCATCACATTGGTTCATAACTTGCTGGGCTACCAATTGTGAGTCGCCAAAGATTTTTAGTCGAGTTGCACCGCATGCTTTCGCCATCCTCATCCCGTGTATGAGGGCTTCATATTCTGCTTCGTTGTTAGATGCGTTAGGGAACGTCATCCGAAGGATATACTTCAGTTTGTCGCCTTCAGGTGATATAAGTATAACTCCTGCTCCAGCTCCTTCTACTCTTTTGGACCCGTCAAAATTCATAGTCCAGGTTCTCGACAGGTCTGGGGGTCCTGTGTTTTGCAGCTCCATCCACTCTGCGATGAAGTCCGGCAGAACTTGCGACTTGATTGCTTTTCTTTTTCATACGTGATGTCCCGAGGGGAAAGTTCTATTCCCCAAAGGGAGACACGACCCGTAGCTTCTGGATTGTTCAGTATATTTGATAAAGGAGCTTCATTGACCACTATGATCGGGTGTGCCGAAAAATAATGGCGCAATTTTCGTGCTGTTGTGAACACTCCGTATGCTAGCTTCTGGTACTGAGGGTACCTTTGTTTTGACGGCGATAAAACTTCACTGACGAAGTAGACTGGCCTCTGTACTCCATGGATTTTTCCTTCTTCTTCTCTTTCGACAACCAACGCCGTGCTCACCACTTGGGGCGTGGCTGCGATATATAACAGGAGGGGTTCCTTTTCCTTCGGTGCCACCAAGATTGGTGGTGTCGAGATTTTGCGCTTCAAATCTTCGAAAGCTCTGTCGGCTTCTTCGTTCCACTGGAATTTGTCTCCTTGTTTTATCAAAGCGTAAAATGGTAACGCTTTTTCTCCTAACCTGGCGACGAATCTGCTCAAAGCTGCGACTCGCCCAGTTAACTGTTGTATCTCTTTCAACTTTGTTGGCTTTCTCATTGTTACAATAGCTTGTATTTTATCGGGATTTGCTTCAATCCCTCTTGCTGAGACTAGAAACCCCAAGAGTTCTCCTGCTGGGACACCAAAGGAACACTTCGTCGGGTTCAACTTCAGGCAGAACTTGTTGAGGTTGTCGAACGTTTCCTTGAGGTCCTCTATCAGCGTTGATCCTTCTTTTGATGTGATGACGACGTCGTCGATGTATACTTGCACGTTTTTCCCAATCTGTGTCGCCAAGCACTTTTGCATCATCCTCTGATATGTTGCTCCCGCATTTTTTAGACCAAAGGGCATTGTTCCGTAACAAAACACGCCATAAGGTGTAATGAACGCGGTCTTTACTTCATCTTCTTCTTTTAACCTGATCTGGTTGTAACCAGAATACGCGTCCAGGAAGGAAAGACGTTCGCATCTAGCCGTGGAGTCGATAATTTGATCGATCCTCGGGAGGGGGAAGTGATCCTTTGGACAATGTTTGTTGAGACACGTAAAGTCGACGCACATGCGAAGGACCTTAGTGTTTTTCTTTGGCACCATCACGGGATTTGCTACCCATGTGGCTTCGTGAATATCTCTTTGATGAAACCAGCTTCTTGTAGTCGATTTATTTCTGACAAGCATAGCTTTGCGGTTTGGTTCCGAAAAACGCCGCAAAGGTTGTTTGATTGGTCTCGCTTGTTGGATCCAAATTTAGGTGGTGCTCGGCAAGTTCCCGGGTACTCCGGGCATGTCAGCTGGACACCATGCGAAGATTTTCCAGTTCTCACGGAGGAACTCGACGAGCGCGCTTTCCTATGCGATATCCATGTTGTTTGCAATGGATGTCGTCTTTTTGGATCCGTCGGGTGAATCCGCACCTCCTTAGAATTTTTCTCTCGTGTTGAAAGTTGATTCTTTATTTGGTCTTCCAACGTCCGGCGATACGTCGTAATCGGTCATGCTTTTCGACGCCAAGTATTCAGCTTGCATCCCGAAGGTTTCGATAACCGATGGAAATCCTTGTCGCACTTATCGGCTAAGGCGAAACTCCCTTTGACCGTGATTGGTCCCTTGGGTCCGAGCAATCTCCATAACAGGTATGTATAGTGTGGTACTGCCATAAATCTAGCATATGCTGGTCGTCCCAACAAAGCGTGGTACTCGCGATGGAAAATCTACGACTTCAAACTCCAGTTTCTCGATTCTATAATTTTCTCGGGTTCCAAACTGAACGTCGAGGTTGATCTTTCCCAATGGGTAACTTGGTTTCTCCGGTGTGATGCCGTGGAACCTTGTGTCCGTTGGCTTCAGGTTTGCTAAGGATATGTTCATCTTCCTCAATGTATCTGCATACATAAGGTTTAAGCTGCTGCCACCATCTATGAATACTCGAGAAACATCAAAGCCCGCAATAACTGCCGGCAGAATAAGTGCTGACTGCCCTGGTCGAGGAACTTGCTGCGGGTGGTCCGCTATGGTGAAGCCGATGTCTTGCCCTGACCAATTGAGGTACTCAACTGTTGGTGGAGGCATTTTCTCTGCCATGAACACCTGTCTCGAGATTACTTTTTGAGTTCCGTTGGACGGCCTTCCCTTCTGAATCATCGACACCGCTCCGTTTGAGTTAGGATCAACGTAAGGTGGTGGTGGAGGTGCTGCCGCTATTCTGAGCTGATGCCGATTGTCGTCTGTAATCGCGGGAGGTGGCGGTAGGTGAACTTCGCTCCTGGGCTCCCGAGGGTTTCTCTGTGCTGCTCGAGCGTGAGCATTTTCTGCGTATCTGAACATTGCCTGAAAATTTCGACAGTCTTTCTGCAGGTGCCCTGACTGTCTTTTTCCGTTGCTGTCGAGGAAGAAGTGCATCTGGCACGGTCCGTTCAGCATTTCTTCGGGGGACACAAAAGGTCTTGGAAACCTCGGCCCACTATTTTGTCTGTTGCGGGAGTCGTCCCTATTATCGCTTCGCTGCTCATTGCTTCTCTGATAATCATCTCTGTTGTTTCCTCCTGCGCTGGCTCGGAATCCAGCCGAAATTTGCCCTGGAGCGTCGTAGTTCTGGTACTGCCGAGGAAATTGTCGCCTCGATTGATAATTTCGACCACGGTCCTCCTCTGGCGACCTGTGTCGTTTATTGTGGACAGCGTCTTCTCCGTCTGCCCATCTATTTGCTATCTCCATCAACGCGGATACTGTTTTTGGATTGGTCCTTCCCAAGTCCTCGACAAAATCTCCACGCCTAATTCCTGCGACAAACGCATCTATTGCTCTCTCGTCAGATATATTTTCTGCCGAGTTTTTTATGATGTTTCACCTTTGGATATATTTTCTCATTGACTCATCTGGCTTTTGTCGACATGCCCTTAGCTCTTCTAACGACGCAGGTTTTTTGCACGTGGACCTGAAGTTCTTGACGAATACGTCCTCGAAACTTTCCCAGCTGTCGATGGATCCTGGCGGAAGTTTTTTGATCCAAGATCGTGCGGCTCCACTTAAGTGCACCTGAATACTTTGCATGGCTGTTGCTCTAGTTCCTCCAGTTAGCTTCACCATCTCGAGGTAATCAATTAGCCAGTCCTCCGGATCTTGCAGGCCGTCGAACTTTTTGAAGTGATCGGGTAACTTGAATCCTGAGGGGACTCGAGTTTTTCGGACTCTTCTCGTGAAGCACGGTAGACCGCACATATCCTCGTCATTAAGCTCCGGGGACTGCCGGTGATCCCTTCTGCTTTGCCTTGCTCTATCGACCCTTGCTTGTGCTCCTGTATCTCTTGCTCCACTTGGTCCTTCAGGAGCTGCCGCCGTTGCTGCCGCAGGTCGTGGACTATTTTGCCTTGCCGTTCCTTCGGGAGGCGTTGCTACGAACGCTGTCCCCATAGCTCCAACCCCTGCTAACGCCATGTTGTATAATGTTTCCCTTGGATCTCCTGGGGGTGGCCTTGATGCAAGGATGTAAGCTTGTGTCGCCATATACCCAGCTTCTGGTGTCTTAGGGATAATATTTCCTCTTGTATCTATCGACATAAAAGACATGTCGAGGTTTTGAACCAAGTGCTCTCTTTCTGCTTCGGGTATGTGTTGTAACCTTGATCTTCCTCTGTTCCGAGCCTCCCTGTGGCTATCACCTGAAACTCTAGATTGTCCACTTAGATCTGCCCTTCTCCTGCTGGATGCAGAAGCTGCCTCCTTTCTCCTGTTCAACTCAGCTGTTTGTTTTTCTATTTCTCGGGCAGTTCGTGCGAGCCTATATTGATAAGCTTGCAGTTCTTGAGCTGTGGCTGTCGTCGTCATTGGCTCCGAACCATCTAGGGCTTTTGCCGCTCTATACCAAGCTGCCTGTGGAAGTTGAACTCTGACGCGTGGTGTGGGCCCGACATATTTAGTGCCCATACCTCTCCTTAGATCTGAGGGATCGACAAAAGGATTTCCCAACTCGTCGAAAGCCTCCGATGTTTCCTCTTGATTTTCGATAGCATAAATCTGATGATATTTGGTACTCAGATCTATGTTGGGTTTGGTGACATCATTGTTGAGATTGATGAAGACCTTGCCCACTGTGATGGATTTGTCGATGAAGTCGTAACTGTCGACATCGCTTGAGCCATCGCTTATATATGAGTCCGCAGATGACTCAAACGATGTGTCACTGAAGATCTTGGCGAGTTTCTCTCTTGTTCTGATGCTGACGTAACGTGTTGCCGAAGTTTCTTCTTCCGACTCAGTTGACGATGCATAGCTTGAAAAATCAGAATCGACCGCCGACGATCCCGACGAAATCGGAATTTCGACACGATACGATCCTTCCTTCTCGACGCGAAAGTGAAACCTTCCGAACGTCATCTCCAAGGGCTCCGCCAGATACGCATATGCATCCAAACGGGAGGGTGGGTGAGGAACAAAATCAACAAGACCAGCAGCGATCTGTTTACCTCGATCCATAGTGTTGCTCCCGGTTGACGATGTCGAAGATCTTGAACGTGCCATCGAGATCAGATCCTTACGCCTCTAATTCCCACAGACGGCGCCAATTGACAAGGGATTAACTTATCAATGCCTATGGATTGTAGGCTAGGGTTTAGTTAGAAGTAGAGGGCAAGTAGATCTCGAAGGTTTCAGCCGAAAAGTACTCGACGATTATGAAAACTAGGGTTTGTAGACAATGATTCGATGATCTCCTCGTCCCTCGACTCCCCTTTATATAAGAGGTGGAGCCGAGGGTTTCGTTTTGTACAAGTTACAGAGTCCGGGACGGTTTCTAACTCATCCCGCCAGATTTACAAACAACACTTCCTATTACAATTCTACTTTCCTTAACATATCTTGGACTTTCGATCCTTCTTATTCTTCGGGTAGTGGGCCTTCGATAAACCTCGGGTACTATCTTTGGCAGGCCCATTTGGGATGCCTATGTCAGTCGTCCCGGCCGACCGAACCCACGGATGTTGTAGAAGCCGGCCCACATCACGCACGGGCTTCCTTCCTCCGCCCGCGGCGGGAAGCCAACACGGCCTTGGAGCATCCCAAGTTGGGTTGAGACGCAGCCATCACAGGGATATCCACCAAAGTGGACTCTGACTCCCTGTCCGTCGCTGTAGTCTACCACAGACTATGTCGGGGCGAGGGTAAAGGAGCGTGCCGCCTCCACCTCCTTGCGGAACACCGCAAGGGCGAGCGCTGCTTGCGCCTCCTCCTTAGCCCTGATCAGGGAGAGGGCTTCCTGGGGCGAGTGCGACTCACAAGTAAAAGCAAGGCCTGAGTCGTGTGTAACCTGTAGTAAGTGCGAATCGAAAACCTTAGGAAGAATAGCGAAGTCATCGAGTTTACCTGTCGGGTCGAGGTTATTGGTCGCCGTCCTCTCCTGCACTCGCTGAAGGACCGAGGTTGACGCGCCCGACCCAGTGAGGCGAGCGATCTTGCGTGCAGGCTCCGCCGGGACCGTCCACGTGCGCCTCCTCCTCGGGATGCCGGCCCCCGACCCATCCGACTGCGCCACAGTCGCCTCATCCAGCTCTGACGCATCCCTCATGAACTCATCGCTGTCGAGGACCCCAATCGACACGAGCGACTCCGCCCCACCCAAGTCCTTGGACGGAAAGCCCGCCGGAGAGGTGTCATCCGAGTCCGCGGTGATGAGGGTGGAGGAATCGATGGGTGGCGAGGCCGGCTGAACCAGCTCGGAACCCTCCCGACCGGCGCCGCCACCACCGTCTATCTCGCGCGTGCCTGCTCCAGCATCGCCAGGGGGGTCGGCCAGGTGGAGCGGTGCAAGTTGCTGCCATACTGGTCCAGGCCAGCCCCCAGCGGCTCCTCCAGAGTGGGCTGCACGGCAGCCTTGTCGGCCTCGGGATCTCCCGGCTGGTCACGGGAACGCTTGGAGGCTCCCGGAGAGGTGGCCTGGCCACGCGAGCCGCTCGGGTCCCCCATGACCGCAGGGCTGCCCTCCTCGTGCGTAAGGGCACGGTCCTCTCGATCCTCCCACTCCTTGCGTGAGGGGGAGAGATCATCCACGTCATCGTCATCCTCATCATCCTCATACCGAGGGTGCGGAGGCTGCGGCGGGGAGGGAGGTGGAGCCGACCCGGACGGGCCGGCCTGCGTCTCAACATGGATGCCAATGCTAAAACCATGCTTCTTGTGGAACAGCTGAACCACTCCCTTGAGCTTGTCCGGGTTGCGACAGGCAATGCGCATCCGAATGGGCTGACGGCAGCGGAGCGAGCCCTCATCCACCTCCATCGGCTAGCCCAACATCCTCATCCCAGCGAGCAGGCGGTTGGCCCTGCGCATCCGCTTGGGGACCCCGGTGAGCTTGACCCACACCTCCTGAAGGAGCTCCACCGAGCCGGGTCGGTGTTCGCGAGCCTGATGTTGGCCACCGTCCCGCTGAGCGGCAGGAAGAGGCGGCCGCTGGTGCTGAACTGTAGCGACTCGCGCGATGGGAACAACAAGGCAAACTCATTGCGGCCCACCTCCTGGACTTGCCAATCCCAGTCGGCCTCCACCAGGTGATGCAGCTCCCGTCTGAGCTCACTCGAAGGGAACGCCACCTGCCGGAAGGAGATGACCGCCCCATTGGTCACCTCCTCATCCTCGTCTTCGTCTTCATCAAAGTCAAGGTAGAAGAAGCTCTCCCCCGACACCGCCTGGCCGAGAATGCGCAGCTCCGGCTGCTTTCCCTTGGACAAGCATGCGTTCGAGTTGTGCCCCTCCACCCCGCAGAGAAGGCACACCGGCGGGAAGGTGCAACTAGCTTGGAAGTGTCCCATTCTTCCGCACTTGAAGCACTCCATGTTGGAGGCAGGGGTCGCTTCCCCCTCCGTGGCATTGGCGAGGCTCGGCCCCGAGCTCGCCGCAGGATGACCCTGCACCACGGGATTCTTGCCCGCCGAGGTCTCCGAAGCCCGGCCCCTACCGAGCTCCGGGTTGGAAGGGGGGAGGGGCGGAGCCGCCGCCTCAAGAGCCCACCGGGCCTCCCTCTTCTTCTCCCTCTCCACCCACGGGGTGGGAGGGGTATTGTTGGTGTTACCGCTGCCGGTCCGGGCTCCCCCAGGCCCCTGCCGTCTACGCCCTTGCTCCGCCAAGGCACGCTCACGGAGCGCCGCCTCGTGCTGCAGCGGCTGTTGCTGATCTAGAAACTAACGCTAATTTTTAAATTTAGACAAGTTCAAGACATGTTTCATAGGATGGAGCGAGTATATTTTCTCAACAGAACAATTAATAATACTGGGTTTTTGAAAGTTGTTCCCCAAACGAATTTTGCTAAAACCTAGCGACAAATTTTTTTTTTTGTGAAACTCAGTACAGACGCAGACGCTCATACACTCACTCCTATGAGCGCATGCACACCCTACCCCTATGAGCACCTCCGAAAGACTGAGTCCAAGAAAACTGATTCAACAGGTCTTGAGATTGACGAAAATCACCACGGACGTCTCGCTGTCGACGGGAACATCGTCTCCCATTGAAGAATATTCCACCTTTTAATGAGACACCAAAATATCAAATCTAAAATTTAAACTCTGATGGGCTGGGGGTGCTACTGCTCTCTGAACCACCCAATCACAGGTTGGTTCTCCCTAGCTACAAAACTCTCAATCCAAACAACCACTTAGACCATGTGGTACGTACGGAATGTGGCATTTTGTAGCTCGAGCTACATGTAGCCTGCTTTTTAAATTTCAAAAATGGCATTTCATCGTTTCAAAAAAATATGAACAAAGTTCTTGAGATAGATGATGGTGTACTCTACCACTGTGAAAATAAAACAATACGAAAGACTGAGTATTTTGGGCTGTGTAAAATTCACAAATCCGTGGATCTAAATAAGTGAACAGTACAGATTTTGAAACCTCCAAAATTTGTCAGAATTTATCATTTTTTTGTAGCCTCGAATATAATGTATTTTATCCTGAGATTTTGTACAGTAGTAGACATTACCTACACCAATAACTTTTTTACAGAATTTTTTGAAACTTCAAAATATTAATTTGAATTTTGTAAAGAAAAGAGAGCCATGTAGCTCTCGGGCTACATTTGGACTTTCCGGTACGTAAATGTACACGTTGCCTGGCCGACTGATCGAGATAATTACGGATCCTCAACTAATTATAACTGGATCTGCTTAAAAAAACGAATTATAACTGGAGATCAGACGTAAGTCATACGGATACTTAACTATTAGTATTCCTACTATAACTGAAGATCGGGCGTACGTGCATACGGATTCTTAATTAGTAGTTATTAATTTTCAGGAAACCTAGATTTTGCGAGCACGTTTGTCTTCTGGTTCTCTTAATTTTCAGGAAACCTAGATTTTGCTAGCGCGCTCGCTGTTCATCACGCGGAAGACCAAAGCTAGCTGCTGCAGGGTATGGCCGACATAGAGAACATCGCCATGGCGGAGCCTGCCCTACCGCGACGGCCCATGTATTTGCTGTGGGTAGAAAAGACAAGGGATTTCTTCGCGAGATACAGTACCGCCAATCATGGTAGCGGCGATGAGGACGACGCCGTGGCCGTGGCGGCAGAGCCACAGGAGCATACCAGGTCGATCCTCATCTTCCTCGTCACTGTCGGCGCCGTCTTCCTCTTTTGCGCTGGCATGTACATGGCGCTAAGAGACGAGGCGATCCCCATTTACATGATGTTTATATGGGAGTCTGTTGCTCTCGGCCCTGGATTCGTTGCTGCGTTTCTCATCGCAGAATGCAAGAAATGTGGGCCTCTAGATGATGAGGAACAAACTATGATCGTCGATTACTTACTCCAGTTATAGTCGGTTAATTAGAATATAACAATCAATACTGATCTCTTGATCTATATATTGGCACCAGAATGGTATGTTTTTTTTTCGCACTTGTTCTTTGATGATGACTAGTTGAATGCTCGTGCTTCGCCACGACAAAAAAATTATGTAGGGTTTCAAATGATTGTTCTGTTCCGAGAATAAAAAATGTTTGTGTATTCCCATTATTTCTGTCCATCACATGTATAAGCCTCGCGAAGACAAAGTGTGATTCGGCTTCTTTTCTTTTGTTCCCCACTTGCCCTTCGACTCTATAAACCTATATAATCATTTTGTTCCAGTTTCATTTAGCTTGGCAATGGCACGCGTACGTACATTCGTTAGGTTGAATGAATTGTTTGAAGCGGTCCATATCACCTTCTATGACATACGATGGAAATTGTGGAGAAGGTTTAGCCAATTCTAGATGTAATTATAACAATAAATACATCAAGAAAACAGGTTGTATGACACATAGTTTATCATAAAAGCAGAGACAATTCGGACAAGGAAGTAGGGAAGTAGGGAGCGATGACTCACAATTGTGGCTATATTTGTGAGCACTTTTACAAGACCCATGTCCTCGTCTTCCTCTTTTGTCATGTTAGCTACGCGAAAATATAAGCAAGCTAGACCTGTTTCCATCGATCTATCCTCAAATATGTCTTTTACAAATCCCACTATGAAAATGCAGTGACATTTCCTCATTGTTAAGCTTCATGCACTAGCCACTTGAACCAAAAGTCCGAACTGATGGAAAGGGCTAGGCAATCCACATATACACTTCACAACACCCCCACTCGCGTGAGACGGGAGAAGAGAAAGTCAACACGTGAAAGAAGAAGAGCACACCGAACCAGCGGTGGCTAAAGAGGGGGGCAACAGCAATTTTTAGGCTTAATTGCGAAAACCATGTGAAAGCCAGGATTTGAACTCGAGACCTGGGGCTCTGATACCATGTTAAGCTTCATGCACTAGCCACTTGAACCAAAAGTCCGAACTGTTGGAAAGGGCTAGGCAATCCACATATACACTTCACAACACTCATGAGGTAGCAAACGTACCTCCATCCATACTTTTTAAAACCATCATTCACTCATTAATATCGCTGAAGAACATCGCCTTCTTCCTTCTGCTTCCTCACTCTGACAACAATCATGCTTGTACCATTCACTTTTTCTTCATCCCCAACCGGCAAGAGGTTTTGTGATCCACTTTCTTCTCTAACTTCAGAAATTTATTAGTGTGGTTCCTTTCGCTCCTGGTGGCACATAGAATAATATTAAATGATTCAACTAATTACTCTATCAATCTGAAAATACTTCGTATATGAGCTATTAGGTGTCATTAGGACAAGATCTTGACAAACAACTACATTATTTTGGAATGTTTGGAAATATCGATGTACATTTTGAAATGTTTGGAAAGACAGGAAACATACATATCATCATGGGGAAAGGCTAACTTACAACGAGGTTGCTTTCTTTGTTATCAAGGACATATTGCGGTAACTCCTAGGGACCAAAGCATGTCTTATTGATATAATTGGGAGTACTCTAGTAATTCATATAAATGTACAGTTTGTGAGAATATAAACGTTCTAAATAAGCTTGACACAGTGAAACAACTGTAGCTCGAAATAACTGGAAATCAGCTCGTATCCATCTAAGCCATGCGGAATGACGATAAAACATAATTATCACCAATACATTCAGAACCCAAGTGGATTAATATCCAATTGGATTATCATGTTTTTTCCTACAATACTTGTCTATCGAAGTAATCCACACAAGATGTCAATCTTCTTTTACACGAAGGATGAAGATATATTTCCATGTACGCAACTTGAACTCTTGAACTGACTGCAAATTGCATAAGTGCTCAATTATTATAACTTGGAATTTGTTAGTTACTTCGTGCTCAGTCAACTTTTACACCATTCGATTTGCATCGTGATTTGTGCTAGTCATGAGTTGCAACATAAATTGCAACTGAATTTTGATGACATCATGTGACTGAGAACGAAGTTAGTTTTCAGTCGACTACCCTTATTACTTCTAATTATCTTAGCACACTAATTATTTTCTTGCATGCTGTGAAAGAGAGCCTGAAGAGGAGGAAAAACTCACTTTTCGGTAGAGTTTGCCACGAGTAATTGTCGCGTTCTAAATTTACATCATGCCAAACCAAAGAGATCTTATTTATTCGCAGCCCAGCGAGGTAAGCAAACCTGGCGTTGGTTCATGTCCTAGACAAACACTTAAGCATCAAAACTTATCAAACTGCAAATAAATCCTACAATAACAAACACTTACAAGGAAATGCCTCAAATGTAAAGATAATTAAGGGAAAAGGAGGACAGAAGGGCAAAGACAGTCACTTCCAGATGACATACCACGTAACCAACAATGAGCATCAGGTCACCGCGATCCCAAGTGAGCGCCCACGTGTATGTATACAAGGTCCCAGTTCCGCGGCTGGAGAATCTCATCGGCGGCGAACCCTGGCACACGCGGCCATGGAAGCCAATGACGAGACGGCACGGTTTTGCACATGAACTGCCCCAGGTCAAGCGCTAGCTTCAACGTCAGCACCGGCAGGAGCACCTCTGCCGCCGTGATCACCATGCAGATGCAGTGGATGGACGATCAGAAAGTCCCTGCCACCATCGCTGACGGTGGCAATATTCCTCGCCTGCAGACACCGCCGTGTTCACTCCGCCGTCCCTGGCGTATTTGGTTGCATTTATCATGATTCATTTTCTAAGTGGCGAAGAGCACGACCATCTCATCATCGGTGAGGACGAAGTAAACCATGCCATGGAGAGGATTAAGTATACGTGTGGCGTCGAACCTGGCCTACGCGACCGCAGCAGCCGACGGCGAGGCAGTACGTACGGTTCGCACATGAACTTCGGAGGATCGAGCTAGCGTCAGCTTCTTCTTTTTTTTTGCGAGGAAAAAGGAATATATTAAATCATAGAAACATTACATTTTTTGTTTATAACATTCTCTATCACAGAAGGGAAGCTTGTCATCCAGAACTGGATACGTTTTAATTCCCTACCCAGCTTTGCCATAACATGGCTGGCTTCATTCTGACTTTTGTCAAACTTCCTGGTTGTTGTCTCCCTTTCTCCAAAGTCTTCTTGTATGTTGCGTAACAGATGGACTAGGGGATTGATCATTCTCTTTGGCAGATATCATATTTACTGTAGTTGCACAGTCCATCTTCAGATCGATCGGTTCTGTCGACCAACTCAAAGCTAACCTTAGTCCCTCATCACATGCCGCCATCTCCGCTTCTAGCGCCGATGCATAGTTCGGCAAACTCCTACAGGCAATGAAAATCACATCTCCTTTATCATCTCGGAGGATCATCCCGGCTGCACCTTCTCCTGAGCGCTCCACATAGCTGCCATCAACATTCAGTTTCAGTCTTCCTCGTGGTGGCCTGTCCCACTTTTTCAAAATTGTTGTTGTGCTCTCCTTCGGCTTACACTTCACAACCCGTCCTGAGTATGAGATGATCTGCTTACCCTTGCAGGCATCAGATGTTGGGTGTTGTTTAACCATTAGGAGGGCATCGACATAGCTGCATAAGAATCTTTTTGACACCTCGATTGCGGGGCTGGTTTGTTATGCATCAGCTCATTGTGAACATGCCATGCCCTCCTGAATGTACAAGGACGTCGCCTAGAGGGGGGGGGGTGAATAGGTGGTGTATAAAAACTTCTACTTGAGAGCTAAACTAGGCGGAATAAAACTACTAAGTGTTTACTAGTTTAGCTCAAAGCCTATCAACTAGGGGTTTGCCTAAGTGCACCAACAACCTATGCTAGCATGATGAGCAACAAGGTGATAACAAGCTAGGTATAGCACATCAAGCAAGATAGATATCACAATGTAAAGCACATAGGTAAAGGAGCTCGGGTTGAGAAGTAACCGGTACACGAGGAGACGACGATGTATCCCAAAGTTCAGACCCAAGGGTGCTACGTCTCCGTTGGAGCGGTGTGGAGGCACGAGGCACTCCAATGAGCCACTAGGGCCACCATATTCTCCTCGAGCCCTTCCACCAAGTGAAAAGCCTTGATCCACTAAGAGACCCTTGAGGGTGGTCACCGAACCCGTACAAGCTTGGGCAAACTCCCAAGTATCAAGCTTGAGGCAACTCCACAACACGGAGACTCTCAAGTACAAGGCCACAAGAGGCTACAACATGCCACACCGGCAACAAAGCCACCAAGACACCAACGCGCCACAACCGGCTCCAAAACCACAAAGGCTACCACACTCCACAAAGGAAACAACACCACTAAGGTTACCACGCCACAAAGACGACAAGGCCACAAAAGCTACAAGGCCACAAAAGGCTACAAGAACACCACTAAGGTCAAACACGCCGTCTACGAGACCGAAACCCCGGAGAGAACCCAAACCGATGCACCTAATGCAATGGCTAAGAACACCACTAAGATGCCCAAGTTCTTCTCTCCCAAATTCCAACAAAGCTACAAAAGCTATTGGGGGAATAAGGGAGGAAGAACAAATATGAGGAGAAACACCAAATAACTCCAAGATCTAGATCTAGCAAGATCCCCTCACTTGGAGACGGATTCAATTGGTGAAGCTCTAGATCTAGATCTCCTCTCTCCTTTCTCCAAAAAATATGCAAGAAATAGTGGGGGATCAAGAGGAGGAAGAAGCTCTCCAAGGTCAACAATGGAGGAGAGAGAATGAGTGGGGAGAAGTGGTTGGGTCGGAGGTGAAAGAGAGGTATAAATAGGGGGCTCCAAAATATGTCCGTTGGGCACGGTCAGATTCGCGCCCGAGCGGTACTACCGCTTGTCAAAGCGGTACCACCGCTCGCGTGCGAACTGTGCATAAAACAGACGAAAAACGCCCCAACCCGGTAGTACCTCTCTGCGGAGCGGTACTACCGCTTGTGCTGAAAATAGAGCAAAGCAGAACTGAGAGAGAGGAGACAGCGGATCAGCGGCGCGGCAGAAACAGCAGAGCAGCAGATGGCAGCATGGATTGCACGGCGCGCGCGTGTGAACACGCAGCAGCAGCTGCACACATGCAGCACAACGGTGCGGGAATTTGGGTCCCTCCCGATCGGGAGGTCAACGCAGCGCTGGGTGGGAGCGAGGCTAGCGCGGGCGAGCGGCAGCGGCTCGGTGATGCTGGCCCGTGCGGGGCACGGCAGCCCAAGGCGAGGCGGCCTGGAGCGGCCCAAGGCGCGGGGTGGCCTGGAGCGGTCCAGGCGGGCGCCGTTGGGTGGGCCGGTCAGCTAGGTGTGGCCTAGGTGGAGAGAGAAGGAGGCTGGAAAAAAAAAGAAAAAATCTGGGCGGGCCGGCCGGTAGTACCGGCCTGGTACCGGGCCGGTACCGTAAATGGGCTACGGTACTACCGGGCCGGTACTAGCCAGGTACCGCTTGCGATCCAGTATACAAAACTGCTCGTGCGGTACTTTGGCCGGTACCGCCCACGGTAGTACCGCCCAGCCCAATAATGTTTTTTCTTTTTATTTTAAAATATGTAGCAACTGTAAAATTCATAACTTGAGCTAGGAAACTCGGAATGCAGTGAAATCAATTTTGTTGGAAAGAGGGCAACAAGAGCTACCTTCTCACATGATGAAATCATGGAAAAGAGTGGATGATGATTTTCTCATGGTTATAGAGTTGTAACCTCTCAATATGGTATATCGGGAAAATCGTCACCCTTGCACATGCAACATGCGATGCAACCGGAATCCGTTTCCGATGAGCTAGAGCTTATCATGAGAATGAACAAAAGCTCTTACTCATCTCATGGATAAGAACCAAGAACAACCAAGAAACACGATGCAATGCATGCTAGGTTTGAGCTCTCTCCGATGTTGCGACTCACTATCCTATCGAGCACAAACCTTATCCTTGCGCGTTTCTCTCGAGTCGTCAAGCTCCGTCTTCACCCTCTTC
This sequence comes from Lolium rigidum, assembly GCF_022539505.1. Classification (NCBI taxonomy): domain Eukaryota; kingdom Viridiplantae; phylum Streptophyta; class Magnoliopsida; order Poales; family Poaceae; genus Lolium; species Lolium rigidum. The sequence continues at coordinate 113,690,383 of NC_061510.1, forward strand.
ATCATTGTACATACCACTGTCTTCCTCCAACATACACGTCACCGTCTCCATCTTGTACACACGCCACCATCTTCATCCATCTTCTACGCCGTCTTCATCTCTCTTCATCTTCAACACCGTCTTCGTCTCTCTTCGACACCGTCTTCATCATAGTACTCCATCTTATCCATCTTGTAACCTTGAGACTAACACATGGCTATGGACTTGACCTAAGATAGATTCTCAATGCAACCGTTAGTCCATAGGGATTGTCATCAATTACCAAAACCACACATGGGGCAATGGACATGTTCTTTCAATCTCCCCCATTTTGGTAATTGATGACAATCTCTTTGAGAGGGTTTAAATATGGAATTTAGCGAACAACCCAAGTTGAATATTTAGAACAAACTCCCCCATAATATATGCATGTGTGAATGAACTTGAATTTCATTGCATATACCGGCAATTAAAGCCTAGCAGAGTATCCTCTAAATATTCAACCATGCAAAGCAACAAATGCAAGGCATGAAAGGCAAATGCTTAAGAACCAACAAAATCAATTCCCTTAAACCCTCCAAACTTCTCCCCCATTGGCATCGATTGCCAAAATGGACGAAATGTTCGGAAGGCCAATATAGTTAGAATTCCTCCATAAGGTGTGCATTTCTCATAATGTGAGTGAAATCAAATGCACGCATTCAATGAAGAATACCGGGAGGGAATCCAACTATATTGAGGATCAAAGATTGCAAGAGGATAAGAAGGTGAGAAAGCTTCGACAAATGAAGCAAGCAATCCAATGAACCAACAAATCAAGTAAAAGATATTATGATAAGATCAAGAAGGAAGCTCCAAGTAATATGTGGAAACTCCCCAAGGTTTGTGCACAAGATAAATAATTTTCATTGAAGAATAAGGTGCACAAACATAGCATCATCGCTCCCACAAGATCACTCAAAGCTTGTGCCAAAATCAAATATGAGTGCTTGAAGATGCAAATAGGATAAAATGAGCACTCATATCAAATTCTTTGTGGATCCACCAAAGAGATAAACAAGAATAAAGGATTGGACTGCAACAAAGATGGATATCAAAAGAAAATGTATCATCTCTCATGTATATAAGTTCCTCTAAGTGGACAATATCACAAAGATATTTATCCATCAAGAAACATGCACACACAAGATAGATACAAGAGAATAAGAGCAAGATATCCAAAACAAGCATGCTGAAGGATTTATCTCATTTTAGAAAAGGAAAACCAAATATCAAGAATGAGATAACCAACTCCCAAAGAAAGCAAGGTTCCGAATAAACCAAACCTTCAACACTTTTCATGATGGCACAAAAGTACCGAAAAGAAAAGGTTTGTCTTCCAAAGTCAAATTCTTGAAACAAGAGAGTGTTCTAACAAGCATAGGAGAGCTCCCCCAAAATTAGTGCACCATTTAGGATTTTACATTTGAATACAAAATGCACAAATGCGGGATCATCGCTCTATCATTGTTTATCAAAACACTAACAAGGTTCAAGTGAAAAGAGGAGATACATAAGAAGCAAGGAAGACATATTGGAGTCTAACCCACAAGGACAAATTCTTGGCAAGAAATGAAGCAATTGAGCACATGAGCCAAGTGTGAGGATGATCTGGAACAATACCACACAATTTATTACCAATTGTCCAAGGACAAGAGGTATTTAGGAAATATCCATATGGTAGTTTGTGAGTATGTCCAAGATTATCTTCACAACAAAGAAAGCATATGGTAAAGTGGGATTTGTTTGAGCAAACATGTCACATAGGAATAAGATAATCTATAATATCAATTCTATGTGACACAACCTCAAGTGTTCACATTTTCTAGGCTTCTAAGATGCACAAAGCATAATACTCCCCATAATGTGATAAAGACATTTTTCGTGCAAGAGGCAAATAAGAACCAAGTGAGATAATTAATGGACATTATAGAATTTTATTTCATCATGTCACACATTTTAAGATTGTGAGATGCACAAAGCATATCACTCCCCCAAAATGGGATAGTCCATTAATTTCTCACATGAGCCAACAACTAAGATATCAATAAGATGCAATAGGCTCAACAAAGAACAATTGTACATGATGTGCACCCAACATATATAAGTAAGCAAGCAAGATAAGCAAGTAGGAGGCACAACATACACAACCACATGCAAGGTACAAAACCAACACATGTAAAAGGGGAGCAAGTAACTTTCAATGTAAATGAGTTGAGGACTCATTACCGCAAGGAGGAGCATGGGTAAAGGATGAAAGGAATAGTACTTGACTTGAGGAAGTGAGAATGATGAAGATCTCCCAAGTCTTCATGAACTAGTCAAGCTCCATGCCCTCCACATGTACCTATTGATCAAATTTTAGCTTGATGGTCCCCAACCAAGTTGGGTCCTAAGAAGTTAGTCACAATAGGCTTGGCAACCCAAATGGTTCTTTTTGAGAAACCACATTGAGTGTCCATATATTTGGCAAACACACTTCCAACCTTATCCTTGCAAAGAGAATAAGCACCACGGATCAAGATAGGGTTGGATGAGTTACCAATAGTGCAAAAGGAGGAGATGTGGCCCTTATCATGGCATATGTAGCATGTTCTTCTTGATGGCGTGTATTTCACACGTTCGTTGGGCAACCCCAAGAGGAAGGTATGATGCGCACAGCAGCAAGTTTTCCCTCAGAAAGAAACCAAGGTTTATCGAACCAGGAGGAGCCAAGAAGCACGTTGAAGGTTGATGGCGGCGGGATGTAGTGCGGCGCAACACCGAAGATTCCGGCGCCAACGTGGAACCTGCACAACACAACCAAAGTACTTTGCCCCAACGAAACGAGTGAGGTTGTCAATCTCACCGGCTTGCCGTAACAAAGGATTAACCGTATTGTGTGGAAGATGATTGTTTGCAGAGAAAATAGTAAAACAAGTATTGCAGCAGATTTGTATTTCAAGTATTAAAGAATGGACCGGGGTCCACAGTTCACTAGAGGTGTCTCTCCCATAAGATAAAAGCATGTTGGGTGAACAAATTACAGTCGGGCAATTGACAAATAGAGAGGGCATAACAATGCACATACATGACATGATAAGTATAGTGAGATTTAATTGGGCATTACGACAAAGTACATAGACCGCCATCCAACCGCATCTATGCCTAAAAAGTCCACCTTCGAAGTTATCATCCGAACCCCTCCAGTATTAAGTTGCTAAACAACAGACAATTGCATTAAGTATGGTGCGTAATGTAATCAACAACTACATCCTCGGACATAGCGCCAATGTTTTATCCCTAGTGGCAACAAGCACAACACAACCTTAGAACTTTCGTCACTCGTCCCAGGTGTCAATGCAGCATGAACCCACTATCGAGCATAAGTACTCCCTCTTGGAGTTAAAAGTAAAAACTTGGCCAGAGCCTCTACTAGAAACGGAGAGAATGCAAGATCATAAACAACACATATGTAATAACTTGATAATTAACATGACATGGTATTCTCTATCCATCGGATCCCGACAAACACAACATATAGAATTACAGATAGATGATCTTGATCATGTTAGGCAGCTCACAAGATCCAACAATGAAGCACAATGAGGAGAAGACAACCATCTAGCTACCGCTATGGACCCATAGTCCAGGGGTGAACTACTCACTCATCACTCCGGAGGCGACCATGGCGGTGTAGAGTCCTCCGGGAGATGATTCCCCTCTCCGGCAGGGTGCCGGAGGCGATCTCCTCGGATCCCCCGAGATGGGATCGGCGGCGGCGGCGTCTCGCAAGGTTTTCCGTATCGTGGGTCTCGGCATCGGGGGTTTCGTCACGGAGACTTTTTATAGGCGGAAGGGCAGGTCAAGAGGCGGCACGGGGGCCCCACACCACGAGGCCGCGCGGCCAGGGGGGCCGCGCCGCCCTATAGTGTGGCCCCTCCGTGGCCCCTCTTCGTCTCTCCTTCGGACTTCCGGAAGCTTCGTGAGAAAATAGGCCCCCGGGCTTTGATTTCGTCCAATTCCGAGAATATTTCCTTACTAGGATTTCTGAAACCAAAAACAGCAGAAAACAGAATCGGCACTTCGGCATCTTGTTAATAGGTTAGTTCCGTAAAATGCACGAATATGACATAAAGTGTGCATAAAACATGTAGGTATCATCAATAATATGGCATAGAACATAAGAAATTATCGATACGTCGGAGACGTATCAAGCATCCCCAAGCTTAGTTCGCTCGTCCCGAGCAGGTAAAACGATAACAAAGATAATTTCTGAAGTGATATGCCATCATAACCTTGATCATACTATTTGTAAACATATGTAGTGGATGCAGCGATCAAAACAATGGTGATGACATGAGTAAACATGTGAATCATAAAGCAAAGACTTTTCATGAATAGTACTTCAAGACAAGTATTAATAAGTCTTGCATAAGAGTTAACTCATAAAGCAATAAATCAAAGTAAAGGTATTGAAGCAACACAAAGGAAGATTAAGTTTCAGCGGTTGCTTTCAACTTGTAACATGTATATCTCATGGATAATTGTCAACATAGAGTAATATAACAAGTACAATATGCAAATATGTAGGAATCAATGCACGGTTCACACAAGTGTTTGCTTCTTGAGGTGGAGAGAAATAGGTGAACTGACTCAACATAAAAGTAAAGAGAATGGTCCTTCAAAGAGGAAAGCATTGATTGCTATATTTGTGCTAGAGCTTTTATTTTGAAAACATGAAACAATTTTGTCAACGGTAGTAATAAAGCATATGAGTTATGAAAGTTATATCTTACAAGTTGCAAGTCTCATGCATAGTATGCTAATAGTGCCCGCACCTTGTCCTAATTAACTTGGACTACCGGATCTTTGCAATGCACCTGTTTTGACCAAGTGTCACAATGGGGTACCTCCATGCCGCCTGTACAAAGGTCTAAGGAGAAAGCTCGCATTTTGGATTTCTCGCTTTTGATTATTCTCAACTTAGACATCCATACCGGGACAACATGGACAACAGATAATGGACTCCTCTTTAATGCATAAGCATGTGGCAACAATTATTATTCTCATATGAGATTGAGGATATATGTCCAAAACTGAAACTTCCACCATGAATCATGGCTTTAGTTAGCGGCCCAAAGTTCTTCTCTAACAACATGCATGCTCCAACCATGAAGGTGGTAGATCTCTCTTGCTTCAGACAAGACGGACATGCATAGCAACTCACATGATATCCAACAAAGAATAGTTGATGGCGTCCCTGAAACATGGTTATCGCTCAACAAGCAACTTAATAAGAGATAAAGTGCATAAGTACATATTCAATACCACAATAGTTTTTAAGCTATTTGTCCCATGAGCTATATATTGCAAAGGTGAATGATGGAATTTTAAAGGTAGCACTCAAGCAATTTACTTTGGAATGGCGGATAAATACCATGTAGTAGGTAGGTATGGTGGACACAAATGGCATAGTGGTTGGCTCAAGGATTTTGGATGCATGAGAAGTATTCCCTCTCGATACAAGGTTTAGGCTAGCAAGGTTATTTGAAACAAACACAAGGATGAACGGTAAAGCAAAACTCACATAAAAGACATATGGTAAACATTATAAGACTCCATACCGTCTTCCTTGTTGTTCAAAACTCAATACTAGATGTTATCTAGACTCTAGAGAAACCAAATATGCAAACCAAATTAGCAAGCTCTAAGTATTTCTTCATTAATGGGTGCAAAGTATATGATGCAAGAGCTTAAACATGAGCACAACAATTGCCAAGTATCAAATTATCCAAGACATTTTAGAGTTACTACATGTATCATTTTCCAATTCCAACCATATAACAATTTAACGAAGAAGAAACTTCGCCATGAATACTATGAGTAGAACCTAAGGACATATTTGTCCATATGCAACAGCGAAGCGTGTCTCTCTCCCATAAAGTGAATGCTAGGATCCATTTTATTCAAACAAAACAAAAAACAAAAACAAACCGACGCTCCAAGCAAAGTACATAAGATGTGGCCGAATAAAAATATAGTTTCAGGGGAGGAACCTGATAATGTTGTCGATGAAGAAGGGGATGCCTTGGGCATCCCCAAGCTTAGACGCTTGAGTCTTCTTAATATATGCAGGGGTGAACCACCGGGGCATCCCCAAGCTTAGAGCTTTCACTCTCCTTGATCATATTGCATCATACTCCTCTCTTGACCCTTGAAAACTTCCTCCACACCAAACTCGAAACAACTCATTAGAGGGTTAGTGCATAATAAAAATTCACATGTTCAGAGGTGACACAATCATTTTTAACACTTCTGGACATTGCATAAAGCTACTGGACATTAATGGATCAAAGAAATTCATCCAACATAGCAAAAGAGGCAATGCGAAATAAAAGACAGAATCTGTCAAAACAGAACAGTCCGTAAAGATGGATTTTATTAGGCCACCAGACTTGCTCAAACGAAAATGCTCAAATTGAATGAAAGTTGCGTACATATCTGAGGATCATGCTCGTAAATTGGCGTAATTTTCTGAGCTACCTACAGGAGATAGACCCAGATTCGTGACAGCAAAGAATTCTGAACTGCGCAAGTAATCCAAATCTAGTACTTACTTTTCTATCAAAGACTTTACTTGGCACAACAAAACATAAAACTAAGATAAGGAGAGGTTGCTACAGTATTAAACAACTTCCAAGACACAAATATAAAACAAAGTACTGTAGTAAAAACATGGGTTGTCTCCCATAAGCGCTTTTCTTTAACGCCTTTCAGCCTAGGCGCGTAAAGTGTAACTCAAGTAACATCGAGAGATGAAGCATCAACATCATAATTTGTTCTAATAATAGAATCATAAGGTACCTTCATTCTCTTTCTAGGGAAGTGTTCCATACCTTTCTTGAGAGGAAATTGATATTTAATATTACCTTCCTTCATATCAATAGTAGCACCAACGGTTCGAAGAAAAGGTCTTCCCAATATAATGGGGCAAGATGCATTGCATTCAATATCCAAGACAACAAAATCAACGGGGACAAGGTTATTGTTAACCATAATATGAACATTATCAACTTTCCCCAAAGGTTTCTTTTTAGCATTATCAGCGAGATTAACATCCAAATAACAGTTTTTCAATGGTGGCAAGTCAAGCATATCATAGACTTTCTTAGGCATAACAGAAATACTTGCACCAAGATCACATAAAGCATTACAATCAAAATCCTTGACTCTCATTTTAATGATGGGCTCCCAACCATCCTCTAGCTTTCTAGGAATAGAAGTTTCAAGTTTTAGTTTCTCTTCTCTAGCTTTTATGAGAGCATTTGTAATATGTTTTGTGAAAGCCAAATTTATAGCGCTAGCATTGGGACTTTTAGCAAGTTTTTGCAAGAACTTTATAACTTCAGAGATGTGGCAATCATCAAAATCTAAATCATTACAATCTAAAGCAATGGGATTATCATCCCCAAGGTTGGAAAAAATTTCAGCAGTTTTATCACAAGTAGCTTCAGTAGCTTTAGCAGTTTCAGGTAATTTTGCGCGCTTTGCACTAGGAGTAGAAGCATCGCTAACACCAATTATTTTATCATGGATAGTAGGTGGTGTAGCAACATGTGAGTCATTAGCATTGCTAGTGGTGGTAATAGTCCAAACTTTAGCTACATTTTTGTCTTTAGCTAGTTTTTCATTTTCTTCTCTATCCCACCTAGCACGCAGTTCAGCCATTAATCTTATATTCTCATTAATTCTAACTTGGATGGAATTTGCTGTAGTAACAATTTTATTTTCAATATCCCTATTAGGCATAACTTTCGATTTCAAAAGATCAACATCGGAGGCAAGACTATCAACTCTAGAAACAAGAATATCAATTTTATTGAGCTTTTCCTCAACGCATTTGTTAAAGGCAGCTTTGTGTACTAATAAATTCTTTAAGCATGGCTTCAAGTCCAGGGGGTGTATTCCTATTATTGTTGTAAGAATTCCCATAAGAATTAGCATAACCGTTACCATTATTATAAGGATATGGCCTATAGTTATTACTAGAATTGTTCCGATAAGCATTGTTGTTGAAATTATTATTTTTAATGAAGTTTACATCAACATGTTCTTCTTGGGCAACCAATGAAGCTAATGGAACATTATTAGGATCAACATTAGTCCTATCATTCGCAAGCATAGACATAATAGCATCAACTTTATCATTCAAGGAAGAGGATTCTTCAACTGAATTTACCTTCTTACCTTGTGGAGCTCTTTCCGTGTGCCATTCAGAGTAATTAACCATCATATTATCAAGGAGCTTTGTTGCTTCACCAAGAGTGATGGACATAAAGGTACCTCCAAGCAGCTGAATCCAATAAATTCCGCGAAGAAAAATTTAGTCCTCGCATAGAAGGTTTGGATGATCATCCAAGTAGTCACTCCATGGGTTGGGCAATTTTTAACCGTAGATTTCATTCTTTCCCAAGCTTGAGCAACATGTTCATTATCTAATTGTTTAAAATTCATTATGCTACTCCTCAAAGATATAATTTTAGCAGTGGGGATAATATCTACCAATAAAAGCATCCTTGCATTTAGTCCATGAATCAATACTATTCTTAGGCAAGTAGATAGCAACCAATCTTTAGCTCTTCCTCTTAATGAGAAAGGAAACAATTTTAATTTTATAATGTCACCATCTACATCTTTATATTTTTGCATTTCACATAGTTCAACAAAATTATTGAGATGGGCAGCAAGCATCATCGTAACTAACACCGTAAAATTGCTCTCTCATGACAAGATTAAGTAAAGCAGGTTTAATTTCAAAGAATTCTGCTCGTAGTAGCAGTGTGGAGCAATAGGTGTGCATAAGAAATCATTATTATTTGTGCTAGTGAAGTCACACAACTTAGTATTTTCAGGGTTGGCCATTTTAGCAATAGTAAATAAAGCAAACTAGATAAAGTAAATGCAAGTAAACTAATTTTTTTGTGTTTTTGATATAGCAAACAAGACAAAAAATAAAGTAAAGCTAGCAACTAATTTTTTTGTGTTTTGATATAATGCAGCAAACAAAGTAGTAAATAAAATAAAGCAAGACAAAAACAAAGTAAAGAGATTGAGAAGTGGAGACTCCCCTTGCAGCGTGTCTTGATCTCCCTGCAACGGCGCCGTAAAAGAGCTGGTGCGTAGTTGACGTGGAGTTAGAAATCTTTGTGGTGTAGCTTTTCTTCGCTCCGCAACGGCGCCGTAAAAGAGCTTGATGGCGTGTATTTCACACGTTCGTTGGGCAACCCCAAGAGGAAGGTATGATGCGCACAAGCAGCAAGTTTTCCTCGAAAGAAACCAAGGTTTATCGAACCAGGAGGAGCCAAGAAGCACGTTGAAGGTTGATGGCGGCGGGATGTAGTGCGGCGCAACACCGGAGATTCCGGCGCCAACGTGGAACCCGCACAACACAACCAAAGTACTTTGCCCCAACGAAACAAAGTGAGGTTGTCAATCTCACCGGCTTGCCGTAACAAAGGATTAACCGTATTGTGTGGAAGATGATTGTTTGCAGAGAAAATAGTAGAAACAAGTATTGCAAGTAGATTTGTATTTCAAGATTAAAAGAATGGACCGGGTCCACAGCTCACTAGAGGTGTCTCTCCCATAAGATAAAAGCATGTTGGGTGAACAAATTACAATCGGCAATTGACAAATAGAGAGGGCATAACAATGCACATACATGACATGATAAGTATAGTGAGATTTAATTGGGCATTACGACAAAGTACATAGACCGCCATCCAACCGCATCTATGCCTAAAAAGTCCACCTTCAGGTTATCATCCGAACCCTCCAGCATTAAGTTGCTAAACAATGCACAATTGCATTAAGTATGGTGCGTAATGTAATCAACAACTACATCCTCGGACATAGCGCCAATGTTTTATCCCTAGTGGCAACAAAGACAACACAACCTTAGAACTTTCGTCACCGTCCTGTGTGTCAATGTGCATGAACCCACTATCGAGCATAAGTACTCCCTCTTGGAGTTAAAAGTAAAAACTTGGCCGTAGCCTCTACTAGAAACGGAGAGCATGCAAGATCATAAACAACACATATGTAATAACTTGATAATTAACATGACATGGTATTCTCTATCCATCGGATCCCGACAAACACAACATATAGAATTACAGTATAGATGATCTTGATCATGTTAGGCAGCTCACAAGATCCAACAATGAAGCACAATGAGGAGAAGACAACCATCTAGCTACCGCTATGGACCCATAGTCCAGGGGTGAACTACTCACTCATCACTCCGGAGGCGACCATGGCGGTGTAGAGTCCTCCGGAGATGAATCCCTCTCCAGGCAGGGTGCCGGAGGCGATCTCCCGGATCCCCCGAGATGGGATCGGCGGCGGCGGCGTCTCGCAAGGTTTTCCGTATCGTGGGTCTCGGTACTCGGGGGTTTCGTCACGGAGACTTTTAAGTAGGCGGAAGGGCAGGTCGAAGAGGCGGCACGGG
>NC_061510.1:113700992-113799809 GCF_022539505.1 Lolium rigidum
CATCTCCAACGATCACCCGCATAATGGACCATTTTTTTGGTCCGTTTAGATCCAGATGCGACGCCCCACGAACACAAAATAGATCGCGGTCCATATGCGGGTGGCGGGGCCAGTGTCCCAACGCCCCCCGTTGGATATGTATCCTAGAGGCAAGTAAATAAAAATATTTTATTGTCGTATATGTATTGTTTATAATAAGTTTTATAGCATGCTGTATTAAGCGGAAACATTGGTACACGTGTGGTATGCAAACAAAACCTTGTCCCTAGTAAAATAGTCTATTGATTAATAGTGGACAATAATGTTATTAATAATGGAGTCATGTTGTTAGATGAATGACATGATCGACTCACACCCTTATAATGTATTGCAATGTGATCAAGTCACAGAGTTAGCATCGCGATGCTAAGAAGAAATGTTGTAACATAATCTTTAGATGGTGAGGCCATATCACCAGCGGTTGCTTAGACGTGAACAACCGCCACACCGTTACAGGGTGGTCATAAAGGTGTTGCTGAGATATTCCAATGGGATGGACTGAGGTGTATGTGTCAATAGCGGAATGTGTACATCGGTGTGACAGATAGATACTATGGGCCCACTCGGTGATATTATATCGATAAAACTTGCATGCATGTGACTAGATCACGAGGATATGATACCACAAGAACGAGTTAAACATGTTTGTCGATAACGAGATACTAGGTATACCGGATACCGAAGATCAAGTCTAGGGCAAACTAGGTATCTTGTAACAAAGGGAATAGGACTCAACGTTGAGGTTCAAATGATAAAGATAAATCCGCAGAAGGCATAGGGAATGTATGGTTTTCCATAACCCCCTGGTGGTCATTGATCGGAGAGTTGTCTTGATCATGTCTGCGGTATTACCGAACCCGTATGATGGTACATTTAAGGGTATACAACGCTTTGTGATAGATTCGGGATCGTTGGAGAAAAGAGAGAGAAAATCGGAATTGTTCCGGAGAGGTGTCGGAATTAGTTCCGGAGTTTGTGAAATGTACAAAGAAAAATTATACACATGTTTTATTATTTAATTAAGGGAATTAAGTATTTAAAATTAGGAAAAAGGGACACCGCTAATTGGGCCACCATGTGGCAGACCAAGAAGGGGGGGTCGGCCGAGCCCCAAGGGAAGGGATGGGCCGGCCGCCCAAACCCTAACCCTAGGGTGCTGGTGGTGGCACATGGGGGGAGGGGTGGCGGCCATGATGGCCCCCACCTCCTCCCTACCCCTATATAAATACCCCCTCGACTCTCCCTCATTCACCCCCTTGGATTTTGCCCTCTCTCCCTCTCCCTTCCTCATGTGTGTGTTCCTGAGTTTGGAACGTGCATAGGGGGAGGGAGATATGTACACCATATGCACGTCGTCGTGCAACTAGAACATCAGCTGAAATCTTCTTCTTCTTCCGCCGATTTGCTGAACCGGAGCCCAGGGGACGTCTATACACCATACATGTGTAGAATTGCGGAGGCGCGACACTTGGAGCGCTTCGACGTTTGTACTTCTACTCGATCTTGAGATCGGCATCACTTAGACCTTCATCAACAACGTTCGTATGGAACATACCGCTTTTGGTCTTCATAGGTATGAACACCGAATCCCTCCTTTACTTTGCATCTCCATAGAATAGATCTTGGCTATGTTATTCTGTCAGGATTTTTTTTTGTTTTCTGCAACGGAACCCTACACCCCCCTCTCCGGCAATTTCATGGATCCAGCCGTCCGAGCTTGCTCTTAATAGATGATAATGTCGGTCGTGGCTGCTAATCGGAGTTTAGCCGGCACGCTCCTAAAATGGTTTCCCGCGTGCGGGGGAAACGACCGTGTCCTTCCCGCCCGCGCCACTGGTTTCCCGCTCAGGCCATCGCGCTATAAAATGAGCTCGTTGGGGACTTGGGCAGGGCCAGACATCCATAGCCATGGCGCCCCCTCTCCCACCAGCCGCCCGCTCACCACGTGGGCCCAGATCAGGGAGGCCACCCTCGAGAGGCACGCTCCAAATCCCGCGGCGAGCGGTGACGACGAGTGGGGGGGGGGGGCTGGGAGGAAGAAGACGCTGGCGAAGACCCTCTTCGCGCCCCTACCACGGTGGAGCAACACGTCCTCCTCGAGCCCTTCCAGAGCGCGCGAGAGCGCGCTCTCAAAGGACACGAGGAGTCCATCGACTCCTCCATCTTTGAGCTCTCCTTCCGATCGACGGCGGGCGTGGTACGAGATGGAGGAGAAGCGGGCGGCGGACGAGGTCGCGAGCTGCCAACGAAGAGGCCACTCGACAGCAGGCTGCCATCGCAGTGGCGCTAGAGGCCGCCCGCACGCAGGCGACCTGTGCCACCGCGCATGCGGTAGCGGAGTGTCTCCAGTGGGACAAAGCGGAGATGGCACCTCGACAGGATGCTAGGAGAACGCCGAGATCGAGGCGTTAGTCGAGGCGGCTATCACGACCGCCCACATGTCAGCGCAACTAGGAGGCATGCCGTGACCTTTGCCCGCCATGCTAGGAGGCACGCCGTCCGCGACAGGATGCGTCAGGCCGCCGAGGCGATGCACGGCGGCGATGAGGACCAAGGCAGCTCTAGCGGTGAGATCGGGGACGCGAAGGCCAGCGACCACCAAGGAAGCCAGAGCCAAGCCACCTACGCAGACAGTGGAGCTGGCCCAAAGTAGTTTATTAGTTTAAATTAGTTTTAATTATAGCTCCATAATGGATGTGTCCGCAGAACGCAGTCCGTATGCGGTCCGCCGTTGGACCTCGTTTACAGCCGTGGCAGACATCGACGTACGTTGGCCTAAGGGCATCTCCATCGGCGCGACGCATTTCGGACACCAAAATGTCTGTGGACGTCCGTTTCCGTCGTCTGACGGACGCGGAAATGGTCGCACGTCCATTTGCGTCTGGGGCTGGCTCCAGCGGGGCGACACATTTTGGGTGCAGGCCAGAATTCAAAAAAGAGGAACTAGTGTCAAGTTTGCACGAAATTTTACAGCCGCAAATTGAGGGCTGAGACAAGTTCACCACACTTTGCAGATGTCACGGCGCAAAATGGAGTCCAAAAGGGGCACAACAAGACCTGAACAGTAATAAAAATATCCAAAAGCAGGCCAAGGTGCTGGGCGCATGGCGCCGGCGATCAGGCGTCTCGCGCGCGGATTTCGGCATGCCTCTTCATGAACCATGCCCTGGTGTCGTCGTCGACGCCGCTCAAGTCGGCAAGCATGATCCTTTGTGGCTATGGTCGTGGCTACGGGGGAGTGTGGGGCGGCGGCAGGTGCGAGGATTTGGTCCGCATCCATGGCGGTGGCTACGGCGGCGAGGACGTCCATCGCTTCTGGAGTGCTCGCGCCGGTCTAGTTTGCAATTTCGCGCGGGGAATGGCCAGTGGCGGGAATAATATCGGCCTCCTGCCACTGACGCGTGGGTCCTACGTCTTTTTTGGCGGACACTCCGCGCGACCGCCGAGCGTCCGCGAAGACGCAAACCTGACGCATATTTGGGCCAGGTTTGCATCTCCACGGACTGCCCGGTCACTTTGCGTCACCTCGCTAGAGCAGGCCCCAGACACATTTTCGATCACGGCGGACAAAAACGGTTGAGCGACCGTTTGCGTCACGCCGCTGGAGATGCTCTAACAACTAAATATATTATGCTCACCCTAAAAAAACTAAATATATATGCTCCATGTCTTTTCTTAGTAGATGCTCAAAGTCTTTAGTATTCAACAGGAGACGTTGCGTACGGGACGGTTTACGTGTGCATATACAATTACAATTGTACACGTCGTATTCTAAACCTATTCGGAAAAGAAGCCGTCTATACTTTTTCCCTCCCTGGCGACACCAACCTTCCCACCTCCAGCAAACCGATCCGAGTACGCCTCTCTTTTGCACAAAGGCCCTCGCTTGACTTCTAATATCCGCTTCCGCTCCCCTCTCTCCTCCCCTGAAACCCCACCCTTGCATGGGAAAGCGATTCCCGGCCGCCGCCCTAGCCGCCGCTTTCCGCCCCTACTCCCGCTCCGGTCCCGGCTCCGCCGCCGCAACCGCCGCCAACAAGGCATCGAAGCCGCCCACCGCCCCGCTGGATACTCCCAGGAACGCCGGCGCCGGCGCCGGGGCCAGCTCCGGCCGCGCCGAGGTGCGGGAGGTGGCGGCGGCGTGCGGGATGCAGGAGGACGAGCGGGTGCCGCTCTCGGAGATGGTGCTGGACTGCACGAGGCGCTGGTTCCAGGACGCGCTCAAGGAGGCGCGCGCCGGCGACGCCGCCATGCAGGTGCTCGTCGGCCAGATGTACCGCAGCGGATACGGCGTCAACAAGAACGAGCAGAAGGTGAGCCCTCCCTTCCTTCGCTTTCGGCCCGGATTTGTGTGGAATCTGGAGTTGAAAGGAGGTGCCTTTACAAAAGGATTAGTTCTGAATAGTTGACCTTTACGGTTCATTACTCTTGATTATCAGTCTGTTCAGATTACTGGATAGAAACCTAGAGTTGGATGTGCCCACTGTTGCTGCAGTTGTGCTAAATCATGTTCTGCATCATAATTCTCATGTAACACTCAGAACTTATTCAGCAAACTTGTACGAGTATATATTTAGGTGGGTCCTGAGCCAAACAGATTTCCTTCCCCTGCTTGGATTCCTCATAATCTCCTTCTTTCTCCACTCTAAAAGTTGCAATAATATTTGAAAACACATGAATACTCCCTCTGTCCCCGATTAATTTATACTCCGTATTATATTTGTCAAATTGACAATCTAGGGATACACGCAGGACTTATAAACTGGGACGGAGGGAGTAATTACAATGCTATAATATGAGCACTTACAAAATTTGGTGCTAACATATGACCGTACAAAACAAACAAATCTGTATAGCCTTGTAAATTTGTAAATTTTCAAGATTTTGTTTCAAATACTTTCACAGCCTTTTTGGACTTGGAAAGGGAGAGGGACCAAGTAGGTGAAGATAAGCTTTTATGGGTCTTGAGCTTGTTTGCTTTCTTACTGGACTGCAGTTACAATGCTTATCAATAGAGAAATTGGATTAATTGAACTTGCGCAGCTGCTCTGTGACGTACTTAAACTTGGAAGCACAATCAGGATGCTGTAGATACTATCTAATCACAAGGTTCTAAAACTTGATAACAAGTACAGAAGTACTCACTAGGTCACCACACCTTGTAACAAGTTAATCGGCTCTGTAACTGGTTTTCCTGTATAAATCTGGATACATTTTAATTTTACACATCTCAGTTCCTGCCCTGGTTTAACTTTCACTCTCAACTTCAATACCATTTAATTTACCACCCTCAGCTGTGAAAACTGCAACAAAACCCCCTCAGCGGTTGTTTTGAGGACTGTTTTGCAACTTTAGCTGCTACGTAACTTAAATTATTCTAGTTGGCTTTTGTGAGGCTTAGGAGAGGAGGGCATGTGTTTGTTTGGTGGTGGGCTGTAGGACAAACCGAGTAGTGTGACTGACTACTGATTAGTGAGTACAGGTTTTTTGATATTTACTTGTTCACTAATTACAAACCAAGTAACCACCTTGTTAACAGACCATTGCATGATTATCTTGAGCATGTGCCAGGTTAACCCTGTTAAACTGGTCGATTAGTCTCTGGCTCTGCATCCTTGTAACCTGTTAGGGGATCTCTTATGAGTATTGGGTGAGTAGACCTCTTTTTATAACATTGGGCATACACATGTCTTCCTCATTGGAAGGCATGAAGGATGGAGAAAACAGATTCGTGTCACATGCTATGCTGCTTTTGTTGTTAATCAACTGCTCATAAAGCTTCTGGTGCAATTGTCTTCTCATGGCTAAGATACTGAATAACTGAAAGAAACACTGTCTGCGACTATTTGCTTGTCCTCTTAATAGGCATGCTCATGTTTTTTGCATCTATATTCTAGGGTTATAAGTGCAAAAAATTACATATATTATTATCATATAGTAAATGGAAATACACTATATGATTTCCCATGACCCTTTAATGGTGAACTGAATTCCGCGCCACAAACAGAATAACAGATGCTATGGTAAACTGACGTTTGGGCATATTTATGAATGGGGCCAAGTTTTTGTTACATACTTTAGCCTGACTGTTTTACAAACAACACGTAATGGGTTTGCAGTTCAGTTGATGGAAGCCGAGATATTCCGGAAAGGAAGTAGTTAGTGGAAAGCCAGTCATTTAGCACCCTTGCATGAGTTTTTGTCACCTATTTCTATTGAATTTCATGCATCCTTTTATTTCTGTTGGATTGCTTTTAACTAAGAAAATTTGCATTGTGTAGTCTCGAATTTGGATGGAGAAAGCATCGAGATATCGATCTACAGTCTGGAAAGTTAGCAATAAACGTCCAGGTTAGCTGTCTGTGCCTACATTTCAAGGATCCTTCCGTTACTTGCTCGTGCAGAAGATCTAGGTGTACTTTTGTTTGCTGAACCTAACATGTTTTCTTTTAGGATATAATGCTAGTGACTCAGACACAGATGATGCTAATGAAACAGGCAAATAATGGATATATCCGTGCTAATGATATTACTGGGAGGGTAAGTTTTGTGTCCTTATGTGCCATTGTATAATCCAGAACTGGCTTTTTTATAGCAGCATTGTTATTTGAGTTAATGGAGAAAAGAATTTATCAGTTTATCAGTATCTGAATATCCATACTTAGCGAACTACTCCCTTCGTCCCACAGTATAAGAAGCTTACTAAACCTCTGATGTTGTGGGACAGAGGGAGTTGCATATTAGGCTGTACAACGATGATATGATTTTAAGAGTGATCAATAGCTTTTTCTTGACCCTGTCTGTATCCCATACGAGCAAATCATGTTTATGGCCTCAATTACACAATTTCCTTATTATGAGAAAGAAGGTCTGAAGGATCCATTAACATTTTATTTTTATTAATGATTGGGAATACTTATATTCCCCTAATTCCAACGAATAAGGCGCGGTATTCAATAATTATTTGATGAAAAGTTGATATCATTAGAAAGTGTTATTCAATGCAAATTCAACGATATCAATTTTGCATAATGTAATTGAGATGTTGTTATCAAAACTTTTGTCAAAGATTTATCTCGGAAAGCACGTGTCCCTTATTCATAGGAGCCTAGGGAGTAGATATTATTTAACAATGGTACTTGACTATTTTTTGAGCATGTGTTGACTATTTTAGTTTATTTAAAGCATTTGATACTGTATTTGTTTAAGCAGCTCCCTTTATTTTGCAGGGCCTGTAGTGACTACAAAACAAGCAAGGGGACACAAACTATTCAAATATGCACTTGTATCATGAGAATTGTTCTGGGCATGTTTAGTTAGCATGTACGATGGCCCATTTTCTCCTTTTTGAAGTGTGTTATATCTGCTTATCATCACAAATGTGAAATTCCCAAGGATGTGTTTTCACTGGATATATAGCGCATGCAGAGGATATTTGACTTTTTTTTTATCTTGCATTCTATTTCTGGGAGTAAGTTTTCACTTACTTTGTAGTAAATTCATCTGCCTTCTGATTGTGCATTTGGTTGATAATTAAAATTGACTAATAGTACATTCGACTTATGCACTAATATAGCAGTTCATGCTGCTCGAGTCAATTCTGTAGTGGCACAGCATGGCATGTAGGATCTGGGCATGTCAAATTTTGAGCATATCTTTGAGCGGAGAATATAGATTTTGCTAAGCAATGAAGTCAAACACAAATTTGTATTTTTGTTTAATTTGTGACAGCTCAATGCGTGTATGATATGATCAGCACCAAGATTTACTAGCTATTTTTCCATTGCTTGTAGTTTCCGTAAATCTATGTTGAAAGTGAAACATGAATTACTAGTCATTATAGTTAAGGTATGTAGTGTTTTTTTTTTTTGCGAAACACGGTACAAACGTAGATGCTCACGTATGCAAATACTAGCACCCTTATGAATGCACGCACATGAGAGGTTGAGTCAAACAAACTCCATCTGACGGGTCTTCATATTGACGAAGTCACCACAAACGTCCCACTGTCGACGAAAACGTCGTCTCCCATTGAATAATATTCTGTCTTTAATAGAACACCAAAGTGACTAACCAAGGCTTTGAACTCTAATAGGCTGGGAGTGCCACTATCCTATAAACATCTAACCATAGGTTGCTTCTCGTTTATTGTTGTGTATTGTTATGATTAGATGTTGATTAGGAGGAGTATTCGCTGTGCAATCACTTGTTTCGTGCAATCGTGCAATCTGACTCACGCGAGACGTCTGATCCAAAATCTGCGGCCTGCTCCAAATGCTCCCTTTCTTCTAGTATTATTAATCAAATGTTACAAATGTTGACTTTGACTAAACCTAAAATTCAAGGTAATTGTGAATGGAGAGAGTATAAATAAAATAATCATAATTCTCTAGATTAATGTGTATATACCTGAGATCTGCTTTGTAAGTGACAATTATTTGAAGGAGAATGCAGTAACTTTATATAAAAATGGAACCAGCAGTTCTACTTTCCTTAGTAAAAAAAAATGTACCTTTCTCTTGTGTTTGTGTTTCCATTCGCTTTTGCTCGCCGTAGAATAACTGGTGTCTACTATTTCCTATTGGCTGGTGTGTTTGACCTGTACGGTGCGGCATTCGCTTTGTACACATTTTAGGCTGACTTATTCATTTGTTCGCTTCAGAGAATTGATTCGCTCGTATGTTCTGTTCCAGTTGAATTGACTCCAACCTGTTTTCCGCACCTAAAAATTGACTCAATCAGACTCCAGCATCACCGAGAAAACCAAAAGTGTGAATATATGTTTGTTCTCGATCTATATACCTAAGGACTTGTTTGACACTAGATTTTTTGTGGGATTAGTGGGATAATCCGCTAGAGTATTAGGTGAAACTCCTACCTTCACCTAATACCCATAAAATTCCATCCCCAATTCACTAGATAGTGGCAGAGTAGGGAATAAGGAATGATTAATTAAACGTGCTTGATACTCTTATACTACCAAATACTCCCTCCGTTTCAGTTTACTAGTCTCCACCGTATCCCTAGGTCGCCAATTTGATATATATAATTTAAATTAAATTATATAATAAAAATTATATCAATAGAAAATAGAACATCTAAATTTTCTAATGATATAATTTTTTATAACATATAACTAATGCTCTCGAGGAGTAGTATGATTTTAGAAATGAATGAGGATTTGGGTGTATGCTTGGGTTCGATGACAACATGCACGCGACATGAGAATGTATCTCCATTGATTAAGAAAAAATACTAGCTTTCTTTGTGTAACTCCGGAAGGCGCCGCTAGCAGGTGTAACAGCGCTTCTATTGCCTGGAGTTTGCTGGATCAGTGGTATTCGGTCGTGCGCACCCATGCTTTTCCGACCATTTGGTCTGGAGGAAGTGGCGCGAAGCTCTTTTCTGTGTTGACACCAAGTGACAGCTGATCCATGGTGAAGCCAGAAGAAGAGAATATCATGAAGGCCGGATTGAAGGACTAGCTAATGGAGGTTCAAGCCTTTGCGTTGTTGAGGGGCTTGCTTGGTGTTCCGGACTTCGCAGCAGTGGTATGGAAGTGGGGGCGGCAGCACATGTGAAGTTCGGAGTTTTACCTTTCAGAGTGAAAACCCAAGGTCTGGCCTTAACTGGTTGTGTCTGGCAATGTCCTTGTTGAAGACATTGTTTTGAGAGCGGAGACTATCTTCAGGGTGAAAACCTAAGATCTTTGAACGGGCGACGACGGCGCTGGTGCACTGTTCCTTTTTTGGAGGCATCGCTTTTGAAGAGTCTGAATTTCAGGTGTTGTCTTGGTGGTGGTTGTACTACTGTTGCTAGGGCTGGGATACTGTAGCGGGACTTTTATTTCTTAGTTTTCTTTTTCTCTTTTTTAGCTGTGTGCATCCGTAATGTTTTAGAGTATTGCGTTGTTGTTGAGGCTGGGTGTAATTGGTATCGTTTGATATTAATATATTCCCTTTATTGAAAAAAATCTTGAATCTAGAAAGTATAGCACGAAGTGATTGAATAAAATAATATGATTACCTTCTCTCAACCTAGCCATGCTCTTTTGGTATGTCTTTGCACAGTCCTATTATATTTCATGGATCGATTAAGTACCACTCCGAGGAATGGAAGGGCAAAGGGCAAAAGGTGTCTTCAGGGACCGCACATAGCGGACAAAGGCCATTACCCGTCCCATCCCGCTTGGCTACCTCCACCCCCGAGGGGAGGCGGTCCCGGAGGAGTTGCCACACGAAGATTTTGATTTTTAACGGAATCGGGGCTTTCCACAAGTGGGACGCCCAACTAAGGCCGGGTCCTCGGAAGAGGGCCCTATAGGCCGACCTAATAGAGAAAGTGCCAGCCGGAGACAGCCTCCAAAGAGCACTATCCGGGCCACCGCGGAGGACCCCAGGGAGGCGAGCCAGAAGCGACTCCCACCCAAGGGCCTCTGCGGGGGTGAGGCCCCGTCGGAAGGGGACAACCCACCCGCTAGCCGCCACCTCAGCAACTAGCATGGCCGGGTCCGCCACAATGCCGAACATGTCTGGAAAGGCCGTCCTAAGGGGTCCCCCCTCAAGCCAAGAATCAAGCCAAAACAAGGTTCCCCGACCATCCCCTACGGAGAGAGACAGGCCGGCACGGATCCCATGCTTTATCTCCTGGAGGGATCTCCAAAACTGAGATCCCTCTCGGCGCTCACAAGCGAGGAGTGGACGTCCCCTCAGGTACTTGGCCTTCATTAGCTGAAGCCAAAGACCCCTGTCCTCCTTCAAGATCCTCCAGACCCATTTCATCATCAAGGCAACATTCATGTGCCTTGAGGATAGGACTCCTATTCCACCATGATCAGTAGGGGCGCACACAGCTGCCCACTTGACCATGTGGTATTTCTGGTGTCTCGTATGGTCCTGCCAGAAGATGCGGGAGAGCTCCTTATCGAAAGCCCCGTGCACCCCTTCCGGGAGAAGGTACATCCCCATGGTGTACACGGGGAGACTAGACAGGCAAGAATCGATGAGCATTGTTTTGCTGCCTTTGGACGTGAACCTACCACACCAAGGTTTTGCCTTAGACTTCACTCGACCCACTAGGGCTTCGAGGTCCCTAATAAGGATCCGAGAATCCCTAATAGGGATCCCCAAGTAGGTCATGGGGAAGGTAGATAACCTGCAGTTCAGGTTATCCGCAATACGCAGTTGGTCCTCTGGGGAGTACCCTAGGACCACGACCTCACTCTTATCAAAGTTGATCTTGAGCCCCCACATAGCCTCAAAACACCAGAGTAGGAACTTGAGATTGATGATATCGAGGTCTGAGCCTTCCACCATAATCATGGTGTCATCTGCGTACTGGAGATGAGTGACCCCACCCCAGGGATGATATGACCAACCACCCCTGATAAGTGGCCAGAGATCCTAGCCCTCTCCAGGATCTCTGCCAGGGCATCTACTGTCGCATTGAAGAGGATAGGAGACAGTGGGTCTCCTTGTCGCACTCCACATGACGGCTTAAAGTAGGGGCCCACCTCCCCATTAATATTAATGGCAGTCCTTCCCGTCATGACGATCTGCATGATCCACCCGATCATCCGGTCATCAAAGCCACGCCTCTGGAGAACCTGCCTGAGAAAGGCCCAGTCCAGACGATCATATGCCTTTTGGAAATCCAGTTTCAGGAAGACCCCCTTGAGGTGACGACTCTTCACCTCATGGACGATCTCGTGAAGGGCCAGGATCCCATCATGGATATGGCGACCTTTAAGGAAGGCAAACTGGCAAGGATGCGACAGTCGCTCCATGACTGGTGCCATCCTCACCGCGCAGACCTTAGAGAACAGACGTTGGATGACATTGATGACGGTGATGGGCCAAAATTGCGGATATCCGTGGCCCCACTATCTTGGGGATCAGGATAATGACGCCAAAATTCAGGCGACCCATGTCCAATGTGCCCACATAGAACTCCTGGAACATGGGCAAAATGGCCGCTTGGACTTTCTCCAAGAATCTCTGGAAGAACACCACATGAAAGCCATCAGGGCTAGGGGCCGAGTTGGCTTTCATGCCCATCACCGCCTCCCTAACCTCAGGTGCCAGGAAAGGTAGTGTGATCTCCTCATTCTCGGCCTCCGAGACCCAGGCCCTAGTTGGCCATAGATCCTCGGCAAGGGCGACCCCCGTCCTGGGGCCGGCCTCGAAAAGCTTGGCCTCCTCCAGGAAAAGATCCCCATCCCAAAGGCAAGGGATAGTGCACTTCCGTCGCCTTCCGTTAGCAATCACATGGAAGTAGGCAGTGTTGGCATCCTCCTGCAGAAGCCATTTCTGGCGACTCCGTTGTCGCCAGAAGACCTCCTCACCCTTGTAGATCTCCATGAGTGAGTGTTCAAGGGCATATCGCCGAAGCCACTCCTCGGCGTCTAGCCCGTCCGCGTCAGCTACGCGATCTAAAGCCTGGATCTGTTCCAAGAGGCTACCCTTGCGAAGGCGGAGGTCCGCCCCAAGGTTGGCCCCCCAGCCCCTCATGAACTGGCGGGCCAATTTAGCGCAGTGATGCCACACATCACCACATTAAAAACCCTTGGGGGAGAGCTCGCTGCCTGCAGCCAACATAGACCGACCACTTCCACAAACCATGGCTGCTGAAGCCAGAAGTTCTCGAAGTGGAAGCGATTAAGCTTTGGGGGGAAGCTCCCCCCGAGCATAGGAGGAGCGGAGAAGATCAGACCCAATCCAAGTAACCGCTCGTAAGAAGCAAAGCGGGAACGCCATTTCCCATTATACCGATACAAACACCCGATCCAACACACTCTGGATCGGGTCCACGCGATTATTACTCCAGGTGTAGCGAGCTCCCACCCGCGTAATCTCTCTAAGGGCCAGGTCGGCGAGGCAGTCGTTGAACATCCTCATCCTAGGAATGTCCACGTTCCTCGATCTCTTATCCTCCGGCGTGCGAATAAGGTTAAAATCCCCGGCCACCACCACCGGTGTGGTGCATCGGTCGATTTTCGCCTGTAGCTCGTCGAGGAAGGCACGTGACCTAGTATGGTCAGCCGGTCCATAAACAATAATAATCTCCCAGCTGAGATTAGAACGTTTATGAGTGACCGCCATGCTAACGAAGAAGTCTCCGTGGTCCATATCTTCTACCTCAAAGGTCTCATCCTTCACACCTAGGAGGATCCCACCAGAGTGGCCGGAGGCCGGCCGCCAATGCCATGCAAACTTGTGCCTATTAAGCCCCTCCAACTCATGGAGGAGAAAAGAACCCTTAATAGTCTCTTGTAGGCCAACAATGTCGACATGCTCACGCCTCATATAGTCCTTGATCTGTTGTTGGCGGCCCTCCACCTCAAACCCTCTCATGTTCCAAATGAGTGAGAAGAAAGGGTCACTCGTTGGAACTAATCAGTTTGGGTAGTCCCCCAATTGGGAACTGAGCTGGCCCTACTACGCGTCGAGGGCCGAGACGGTGGCTTGGGGGGGCCGACCCCGAGTCCCCCCTCTGGGGAGGCTCAGTAGGTTCCGCCCCCACGGCCACACCAAGTGAAGCCTCGTGGCTAGGTCCTGGTGTCGCCTGCCTAGGACCATCCGGGGTAGTATTCGCCTCCCTCGCGCGCTCCAGCTGAGCGCGCGAAGCGGCCAATGCACCCTCGTAGACCTCCTTGGCCACGATCGCCTCAATATGTTCTACCCGTGGACCTCGCTCGCCACGAAACACCACCCCACAGTCCGACGCCACCTGTCCTAGGTGGTTGATCGACGCCGTGGCAAGAACCGAAAACCTAGAACCAGATGGAGGGGAAGGACATGCTGAAGAAGTAGACAAAGGAGGGGGCTGTAAGGTATCTGCGTCAAGGTTGCGGGCAGCCGCCCGCCGCTCTGCCTGTGCCACCACCGTTGGCTCCATCGTCTCCGACCCAGAACGTGAACGCGCTAGCCGAGCACTGTGGTGACACGGCGGGGGAACCAGGCGCTGGCGTCGTGCCGCCCGTGCCTTGGCGCCAGCCACGGGAGTGTCGGGGAAGACTGGGGATGGCTCCAAGCCGGTGGGAACAGGGGTCGCCGGCCCCATGGGCGAGGTGGGAGTAGAGCCCGGGGACTCAGTGTAGCACACAACGCCCGGCGACCTCGGCGACACGGGAGGATAGACCTCAAGACCCACACTAGCAGAGGAGGAGTCCTGGGGGAGGTCTGAGCCGTACTGCATGATAGGCATCCCGAAGGACTCCACCGAGTCGAGGAGACGGTCCCGGCCTCCAGTGGCACCGAGCTTGGCCGGCGCGCTCCTAGCGAGAGTGGCCGCCACCAACCTAGCCAAGGCCGACTGTCCCATAGCAGGAGGAGCCGGAGCAGCTGGTGCTGCCGGACCTCCACCTAGAGCCTGGCCGTCTTCCCCGTCGTCCCGTCCACCCACGGAGTCGTCGTCAGAGTCGTCACCTGAGGAGCCATCATCCTCATCATCGTCGTTGTCGTGGTGGGACTGGTCCGGGGCAGGCGGGGGTGGGACAGACCCATGCTGGTCGTCGTCTCCCTCGACCTCCACCACCAAGGCACGCCCTCCCTTCCCAAAGAAGAAGGGTGGGAGCGTGCAAGACAACTTCACTGGGTCCGGGGCTAAGAAGAGCATACGAACCGACCCCGTCCCAGGTAGCGAGTAGGCGTCCACAGTGACCAACTTGCCAATGGCCTGAGAAATCAGCTCCAGGAATGGCTCCTTCCTTGCCTCCTCCGGGATCCCGTGGACCCGAACCCAAACCTCAGACAAGGTAGCAACATTCTCAGGATCCACACATGATGGTCTAACGGAGACCTTGATGTTGATCGCCGGGAGGATAGTCGACTTGCTCCAAGAGAGGGCACAAAGTAGCTCAGCAGACGGGAACGCCACCACAAACTCGGTTGGAGAAACCTCTCTCACGTTCCACGAACAAGTCGACTCCAACTGAGCGAGCTCGGCGCGGATCGTGTCCACTGTCACCTCCACAGTCAACGGGGGGTCCTGGTCTGGGAGCACAGTGATCAGGGCCAAGTGTTGTGGGGTCTGCAGCTCAACCCCACCCATGTCGATGTAGTAGAAGCCCCCATCAATCCCGTGTCCCAAGTACTCCAGGACCTCCCTCTTCCTACGCCTGAAGCGGTCCGTACACGCCGCCGCTAGGTGCGACGCGTCCCCGCAGAAGAGGCACTGCTCCGGCGCCGTACATGCCGACCGGAAGTGCCCCAACTCGCCGCAGTTGAAGCAGGTGTTCGACGACGGGGACTTCTCACACCGCGCCGTGACCTCCGGCTGAGTGCGGCCACGGACATCGCGCTCATCGGTTTGTGGCGGCGCTGCAGAAGGGTGCCCAACCTGGCTCCCTCCCGCAGCAGCACCCAACCCGGCCTTCTTCTTCTTAGTCTCCCTTTCTTCTTTGCTGCAACGACACCCTGCGAGTTACCCTGCGAAAACACCTGCAGAACTTCACCCCTTGCTGGCGACCGACGCCCAGACCTCCAGTTCACATCCTGCCCCCTCGAACGAGCAGCAAGCTGAGGCCGCTGGACCAGCTCCTCCCGCAGGGCCAGCTCCCTGTGGCGGCCGTCCGGCGAGGTGCGGCGAGGAGGCGACCGGCGGCGTCCCTCCTGCCCACGCCCTCCCTCCTGTGGGCGCTGCTCCTCCCTGCTCGAATGAGATTCCCGGCCGTACCTGCGGGTCGGGCTACGGCGAGGCGAGGATCTGCGGGGAGGGGAACGGAGGGGCGACCCCCGCCTGACTGGCGAACGACGGGGAGACTGCACGCGCCGCGCCGGGGACCGCCGCGCCGGCGGCCGGTATGGCTCAGGCGGGGCCGCGTGGGGTGAGGCAGGGCGGACCTGACGGTGGTGAGGCGGCGACCAGCTGGAGGAGGGGCTCCTGGGACGCTTGAGGACCATGGCTGCGAAGGTCTCCCGGAGAGGCAACGGCGGTGGGGTGGCGCGGACGGAGCGGGCCTCGGCGGCGTAGTGGCGCGGCTGGTCGGGGGGCACTGGGAAACCTAACCCTAGGTCCCGTGTGCCCCGTCAAATCCAAAGGAACGTGCCCGACCGCCAGCTGGGCCGAGCCGTTTGACTGGGCCGCACCCCATGCGCACGCCAGGCCAAGATGGGTCGTGGAGTGGGCTCACCTAGCCCAACACCACGCAGCCCACCAGGACCCGCCCCCTCCACGCTAAGGCTGGACGTTCGGGCCGAGCTTTTGGCTCGGCCCGAGCTTTTCCTGGCTCGGCTCGTTTTGGGCTCGGCCCGTGTTAGATGCAGCCCGAGTCGAGCCTACTTTTCTGGCCCATAGCGGGCTAAAAGCTCGCCCGGCTCGGCCCGAGCCAGCCCGTTAGCTCGTGATATTTTTTCCCTGAATAAAGAAAGTGAGATGGGCTGTTAATTTTGGCATATTATCTGATCCATAGGAAAAGGAAGGACACGACCAGGGTCGGTCCTCTCGCTCTCCGGTCTCTCCCACGCGATGCCGGCCGCCGCCGCTGCCCATGCGATGTCGCCGCCCCTGCCCACGCGACGCCGGCCTCCGCCGCTCCTGTCCACGCGACGCCGGCCGCCGCCGCTGCCCACGCGACGCCGGCTTCCGCCGCTCCTGCCCACGCGACGCCGGCCTCCGCCGCGCGTCCCGATGTCTCCGTCCGCGATGCAATGGAGGGGAAGAAGAAGGTCAGCACACGGATTTCTTCCCCCAATTTGCTTGGTCATCAGCGCATCAAGGATTCCATCATCTTCATCCGTGCTGCAACCAAGGGCCCACCTGGCAGTGTCCAATGATGCTTGGCTCGCGAGCCAGCCCGAGTTTTGGTAAAGCTCGAGCCAAGCTCACTTTTCCAGCTCGTGGGAGAAACGAGCCAGCCCGAGCCGAACCGTTTTGCAGCGAGCTAAAGACTGGCTCGCACCGAGCCAGCCCGAGCTGGCTCGTGTCCAGCCTTACTCCACGCCATGCGCGGCCAAGGAAGCGCACGGCGGCGGCGATGGTGTTGGGGCCCCCTGCCCCAACTCCGACGCGGCGGTGGTGCCCCCTACCGGCCGGCCAACCTGGACGGCCCTGCAGCCCCTAGCGGGCCCAACCCCGTCCATGCCCTGCCGAGCATCCAACCACGGAGTGGACGAAACCCTAGGTCCGGTCGCACGCGGGGGCGCCCCCCTCCGCCGACGACCCATGTTCCTGTACGCCGGCGCCATGGACCTACGCGGGCGCGCGACGCTGGCTCTGGCCAGGTAGTCGCCGAAGGTCGCCACGCCCGACGGCGAGCATCTCGCGGCAAACTCCGCGAGAGCCACCTCCTCGGCAGCAACCTCGTCAGCGACGTCTGCCCAGCTCCAGCCGTGGATGGATTCGGTGACATCCGCCATCTGCGGAGCCACCGCCTACCCCGCCGGCGGAGACGGTGTCCGGCGAGTCCCCTAGGCGCTGCGCCGCCGTGAGCACGCCAAGGCGCCGCCTTGGTTCATGTCCCCGTCGCTTTTCCGTGCGAAGAAGTCAACATCGATCCCCCTCAGTCCCAACGTTAGTTCCGAAAGTAAAGAGTGAAGATTATACGGAGAGTAGTATAACATCAGTTCCTTGATGGTGTATGAAACCAGAACTGATTCGCATTCTTTCTTCCATTCAACCATTCGCGCGTCCGTGTTCCGAAACCGACGCGGCGGGATCGTCGGCTCGCCCTCAGTGGGCCCGTTTCGGTCGTGCTGTTTTGGGCCTCCAGCAGGCAGCTCGGCCTCATACTCTGCCTCGCGTTCGTGAGGAGGTTTCGTCCATCGTACACCAGCCTCGCGTCGCCGCCGCACGTCTCCATCGCGCCGTCGCCAACGCAAGATCGTCATCGCCCTCGTCCTCAGCAAACACACGCAACCGTACGTTCCTGCAAGTTCTGGTCGGGAGCAGCGCGGGGGAGGAGATGGCTGGGCCTTCGCGCCCGGCTGCACCGCTTGGGACGCCGACGGCTGCGCCTCAGCCTACGCCGGCCGCATCGGGGCCGAGTCCATCCGCGACTGCTGCTGCCGGCGGCCCGTATTTGGGCCCCCCGGGGTTCCAAGGTTGGCCGGCGGGGGCTCTCATGCCGCAGACGGCACAGTCGGCGCCTAGGCCGGCACCGCCGCTTGCGCGACCAATGGCGGGGTTTCGCCCGCCTATTCATATGCCGGTGCCTTCCATGCAGTACGTACCTCAGCAGCAGCATTATCAGCAGTACCAAGGTCCGTACCAATACCCTGTGCCCGGGCAGCAGAATCTGGTACAGCCGCCTGTGCAACAAGTCGCGCCTCAGCAGCCACCGCCGCAGGCTGGTCAGGGGAAGAAGAGAAGGAAGAAGAAAGTGGGGCAGTCTATGCCTCCTATGGGGCAAGCCGCGCCACCGGGGGGGCTGGCCGTGCCGCCTTTCGGTCAGCCTGTGCCGTCTATGGGACAGCCCGCACCGATGGCCGTGGGACAGCAGCCTCTAGTAGACAATTCTGCGCCTACTATGATTCCTCTGCAGACGCCTGTGGTTGTCCCGGCTCCTGAGGCACCTGTGGTGAAGCCGAAGAAGGTGGGACGCTGTTGGAAATGCGCTGTGAATACTCATGCTACGAAGGACTGTAAGGTTCCTCATTACTGTTTGGTTTGTGATTCGGGGGCACACCCGACCATTCGGTGCCCAGTTCTGAAGCTACCGAGACCCTCTAACTTTTTTTTTGGCTGTGGGAATGATGCCACGCTTGATCTTCAACTCCCGGACTCAGTTTATAAGCCTCAGGCATTAGCGTCTGGAGCACCTACAGCTTTGGTGCAGGTTTTACGGAGAGGGAGTTGTCACTGCGGAAGATATTCAGAGTCTGATGGCTCGTATGTGTCCTGGCAATCCCACTTGGAAGTGGGCAGCGGTGCCTCATGGTGCTAATTCTTTTCTTGTTGGTATCCCTACTGCTGATGACTTATCGAGGATAGATGGCATGCAGATGAGTGTGCCCAAGATTAATGCAAGGCTCTTGTTTCTTCTTGGGTACATCAGGATGTTCTTCCCGAGTTTGTGATGAAGCCAGTTTGGGTGCATGTTGACGGTGTTCCTGACTCTGTGAGACATTTTCTGGGTCTATGGGCAGTGGGATCTCTTATTGGTACTACTATGGATGTTGATTTGTTTGCCCTCAGGAGCCAGGGGCTTATTCGTGTTCTTGTCGCCATGCGTGACCCTACAGTTCTGGAGAAAGATAATGGCTGCCTTGAGGTCATAGCTTTGTTGCAGATGAATGGCTACAGGTTTCGTTTTCGTCGAGAGGTAGAGGGGTATAAGGCAGACCCGCGCTTCCGTCCTTTTTTCTGGAAGGACGAAGAGGGGGATGACGGCTCCCATGGCTTTGAGGAGGAGGGATTTCGTGATGATACAGCGGAGGCGGCGCCGGAGACAGCTAATATGGATGTTGATGGTCAGACGCCTTCTCACTCTGCTGGTGTTTCTGCGGTGCCGGTTGCTCAGGTGGCTTTGACTCCTTTCAACCAGTCACCGCGAACTGATAGAGGGAGGGAGATAGTGGCTCGTGCTAGGACGGTGTAACATCCCAAGTTTCAACAATAATAAATCAAGAGAGAGATTTTCAATTACTCAAAATTCTCAACAAACAAAAACTTTTCTCATGCATATAGTGTTACATATAGTTTTATGCATAGTGTGCATTTCTGTTGTGCAATTGCCATGATGAGTGTTTATTGTGGGTCAAGTGTTCTTAAACCCTAACACAAGATCACTAAACCCTAATTTGAGAAGAAGAAAGGATTTAGAAAAGAATTCATTTTCTCACTCACATACACATAAGGCCAATTTTGCAAATCATCACCAAAGGCCACCATTGCTTGATCTTTGGTTTGTAAAACACTTGTATAACATAAACAAACACAATTGCATCAAAGAACCCAGAATCAAATCAAAGAAAATCTCAAAACCATCATACATATGATAATGGTCATATGTCTCCTTTTTATTATCTTCACTACTTTGCACCCCTGGTTATATCTTTTCTTAAACCAAACTTGGTCAACCATTGACACCTCATCCAAGACCTTGTCAAAGTGAACAACTTTGCTGTTGACCACCCATGCTAACTTTGATCAGGTTGACCAGAAACAATTTGACAAGAGAGGACTTTGAAACAAAGTGAAGATGACCACATTTTGGAAACTTTGCAAATCAACTCCAAAATGAATACTGATGACCCACAAGTATAGGGGATCGCAACAGTCTTCGAGGGAAGTATTACCCAATTTATTGATTCGACACAAGGGGAGACAAAGAATATTTGAAAGCCTTAACAGCGGAGTTGTCAATTCAGCTGCACCTGGAAACGGACTTGCTCGCAAGAGTTTATCGAGTAGTAACAGTTTTATAGCGAGTAGCAGTAGTGAAATAACAAGAGCAGAGTAACAAAGACAGCAGTAGTGATTATAGTAAACAAGCAGGATTAAAATACCGTAGGCACGGGGACGGATGACGGCGTTGCATGGATGAGAGAAACTCATGTAACAATCATAGCAGGGCATTTGCGTGATAATAATAAAACGGTATCCAAGTACTAATCAATCAATAGGCATGTGTTCCAATTATAGTCGTACGTGCTCGCAATGAGAAACTTGCACAACATCTTTTGTCCTACCAGCCGGTGGCAGCCGGGCCTCAAGGGAAACTACTCGGATATTAAGGTACTCCTTTTAATAGAGTACCGGAGCAAAGCATTAACACTCCGTGAACACATGTGATCCTCACATCACTACCATCCCCTCCGGTTGTCCCGATTTCGTCACTTCGGGGCCATCGGTTCCGGACAACGACATGTGTATACAACTTATAGGTAAGACCATAAACAATGAATATCATGATGAAACAATAACATGTTCAGATCTGAGATCATGGCACTCGGGCCCTAGTGACAAGCATTAAGCATAACAAGTTGCAACAATATCATAAAAGTACCATCTACTGGACACTAGGCACTATGCCCTAACAATCTTATGCTATTACATGACCAATCTCATCCAATCCCTACCATCCCCTTCGGCCTACAGCGGGGAATTACTCACACATGGATGGGGGAAACATTGCTGGTTGATGGAGAGGCGTTGGCGGTGATGGCGGTGATGATCTCCTCCAATTCCCCGTCCCGGCGGAGTGCCGAACGGAGACTTCGGCTCCCGCGACGGAGTTTCGCGATGTGGCGGCGTTCGGAGGGTTTCTGGCGACTTCGACTTCTCTCCAGGCGTTTTTAGGTCGAGGCGAATAAGTAGTCCGAAGGAGGGCGTCGGAGGCCGGCCGAGGGGGCCACACCACCTGGCCGCGCGGGCCCCCCGGGCCGCGCCGCTCGGTGGTGTGGGGCCCTCGGGCCTCCACTTCAATTGCCCTTCCGGCTCCTTTAGTTTCCCGGGAAAATAGGGCCTTCGCATAAATTCCGAGGTTTTTCCCGAAAGTTGGATTTCTGCACAAAAACGAGACACCGGAGCAGTTCGCTGAAAACAGCGTTAGTCCGTGTTAGTTGCATCCAAAATACACAAATTAGAGGCCAAACAATAGCAAAAGTGTTCGGGAAAGTAGATACGTTTTGGACGTATCAACTCCCCCAAGCTTAGCTTATTGCTTGTCCTCAAGCAATTCAGCTTAACAACCGAGCGATAAAAGAACTTTCACGAACACATTTGCTCATATGATGTATATATTCTCATGCTGTGGCTAATACTTAAGCAGTTCATGATGAGACACATGCAAATAAGATCATCTAACAGCTATGTCAATCATGGAGAGGTACCAACAATTAATAATAAGCATCATGAATCATATATATAAGCAGGATTGCAATGTTCATAAGAGAGCATGATAAAGTGGTATCTCGCTTGCCTGTATTTGATTGGCAAAACATAAATGCCCGGGCACCTTTGAAGTTCATAGAAAGACTAGAAGTAGTGATTGTCAAAGATAAAAGCATCAAAGTTATACCACAATCAATCATATTTTGAGACAAGCATATTATACTAAGAATGACAGTTGTGCTCTCAAGATAGTACTCAAAGAAATAATGGAGACTCAATATAAAAGTAAAAGATTGACCCTTCGCAGAGGGAAGCAGGGATTAACATGCGCTAGAGCTTTTCATTTGTAAAGCAGGAGTAAAATTATTTTGAGAGGTGTTTGTTGTTGTCAACGAATGGTAATGGGTACACCAACTACCTCGCCAACCGGACTTTCAAGAGCGGCTCCCATGAATTATTGCATATTTATGTGGCACTCCTTCCAACCTTTCTTACACAAACCATGGCTAACCGAATCCTCGGGTGCTCGCCAACAATCTCATACCATGAAGGAGTGCCTTTTTATTTTAGTTTTATTATGATGATGACACTCCCCCCAACCTTTGCTTACACAAGCCATGGCTAACCGAATCCTTCGGTGCCGTCCAACAATCACAAACCATGGAGGAGTGTCTATTTAAGTTAATTAATTCGGGACTGGGAATCCCATTGCCAGCTCTTTTTGCAAAATTATTGGATAAGCGGATGTGCCACTATTCCATATGAGAGTCCGTCAAAAGTAAATGACAAGGTTGAAAGCTAAACACCACATACTTCCTCATGAGCTATGAAACATTAACACAAATTAAAAAGCATTTTGAAGGTTTTAAAGGTAGCGCATGAGAATTTACTTGGAATGGTTTGAAATGCCATGCATAGGTATTTATGGTGGACACTCTGGAATAACTTGGTTTTCATGTGTTTGGAAGCACGAGCAGCGTTCCCGCTCAGTACAAGTGAAGGCTAGCAAAAGACTAAGGAGCGACAAATCAAGAGAGCAAGAATCGTCATAATCATGCTTGCGGCAAAATAAATTAACCGAGGCATAAAAGTGATACAAGAACTCTGAAGCAATGTAAATCATTAAGGCTTAATTGACTTTTGTTCAGTCATATGCATGCGTGAGCATGTGCCAAGTCGATATAAATGAATTATTCAGAGGAGGATACCACAATGCCATACTTACTTATGAATAAAACAATGCAAGCAAATATCCATGACATGCTACTCATATTAATAGATTGGAGCTAAACATGAGAGATCATAAACTACTAGACTTTCTCAAATAACATATACCTCACATGAACCAACTAAGCATGCTCACATGGATGAGTATATGTACAAAAATGAAAACAAATAGAGTTCATACCAGCCTCTCACCGCAATCAGATTGTCGTAGATCGTCATTATTGCCTTTTCACTTGTGTAGCTTGGATAATATGAAATGAAAACCACGCTCCAGCCACCGAAGACCATTGAACTCATGATGAACTTTACAAACCAAAGAAGAACAGCAAATATTTTTGGTGTTTTCGAATTTGAGAACAAGAACAAAAGGAAACAAGCAAACAAAGCAAAATCTTTTTGGGTTTTCTTATAACAACTAGCAACAGCAAATAAAGCGGAACAAATGCAAAAACCAAGATAAAGAAATGGTGAAGAGAAACAACAGAAATATTTTTGGTCTTTTTGTGTTTTGGGAAAGAAACAAAGCGAAAGCAAGAAATAACAAACTAAAAGAAACACAGAAAAGCAAGATGACAGAAATCTGCCAAAACCTGACAGCAGTACAGAAATCGATTTTTACAAAAATCTTACGTTGCTCAGTTCAAAAAGTGTTCAACTAATGAAAGTTAGATAACAACCTGGGGAACATGCACAAAAATTTTCAACTCAAAATACTGTTCTGGCTGGGCACACGAATTTTTACGGTAACAGCCCAGAATCTGTTTTCAGGCAGCACTTCCCCAAATATCATCTTCCTCTTATTAGAAAACCACTCAAAGAGACTAAACAAGTATACACCAGTATCCAGCAATCATAATATGCAAAGAATGAGTGATGCCGGTATACCTCCCCCAAGCTTAGGCTTTTGGCCTAAGTGGAGTTCAACCCCATCGAGGGTCTGGATTCCATGCCGGTGGATCATATGTGGAATAGTCATAATAAAGCTCCTGCGCAGAAGAAAAGCGTGGAGGCTCCGCATATCCATCATGTTGGCGCGAGGAACTTGCTGCATCGGATGATGAGTCGAGGTGCTCCTCGACCTCTATGTCGTCTCTTGCATGTTGGCCTCCTCTCTCTATATGTGCATCTAGTGCACCTTCTGTGACCGACCAATCTCCCCTGAGAAACTCCTTCCATCGCAAATCATCTTGTAAAGATCCGAGAGTTCTTGCGGCGATCCCCTTATCTTCTCGCACGACCCCCATTGCGGTATTCTAATTGCTGCACAAAAAGCACTAAATGGCAAGTTGACAGTTTTATTGTAAATTTTATACTGGACCGTGGGGTTAGATCGCGACCAATTAAACTTGAAGTCCTGCACAAAAGCCATAGTTGATTTTACATATTGTCTTGGTTCTCCTTCAACAAAGTCACTCAGCCCTGCACGAGAAATTAGAGTTTGAACATCTTCAAATATCCCCGCGCTTCTCATGAAATCCGCGCACGGGTAGTAAGAGGGGTATACTCCCTCTTCACGATTGACTATCATAACTTGTTGGACTTCCAACTCTTGCTGGTTCAAGTGGTATCTATTCCGTTCCATTTTCTGAAATTTCAACAAACAATATAAAACTTGATTTGGTGACATACAATTGAGGGAAACTACCATAAGAACTTGCTAGAGTACTAATCATGCCTCCAAACTAGTTTCTACCACTTAGAACAAGCATGCAAGCTCACTAAACATGTTACCTACAGCAGCAAAATATTCAAGATATACTCAACCAAACAAAATTCTACTTGGATGGGTGGAGGAGTCACATACCGAAGAGCAAATGTGCCAAATTTCAGACAGAAACTGGGCTGAGCAAAGAGATCGAAAAATCTGGAGCTCCGGAGCAAAAACGCGAGAGAGATGAACTTGGTACGAGTTTTTTCGGGAGAGAGAGTGTTCGGGCGAAAGAGATGACGAAGTGGGGCGGAGGGGAGCCCACACCACATGGTGGCGCGGCCACCTTGCGGGCCGCGCCGGCCTGTGGTTTGGCGCCCTCCGGTGCCCCACGAGTTATCCTCCGGTACTCCCAAGTGCCTCGTCGAAAAATAGGACCAACGGTATAATTTTCGCGAATTTTTGAAAACTTCGAAAAATGCACATTTTCTGGGTATTAAGTTTATTATTACTGGCCAGGAAAATTTTTGAAATCTCAAATCAATTAAGAAACTTTGCAAATTAAAAATGCTACAGCAACTAAAACAAGTGGAGGAAGAAAGATATGTTGTCTACCTCCTCTATGCATATAAAAGGTATTTGTTAACAAGGTTGATCAAGTCTTGCCACCAAATAAATTTTACATAGCATATGAAGAAATAAACCTCAAATCAATCATGTTACCTTGAATTGTATTGATATGGATCCAATAACAAGAGTTTGATATTCTTCTTTAGGCTCATATATAGGACAATCAATGGTTCCCACTTTGATAGTTCTCACATGAGAAATTGTATTAACTCCGCACGCTTTTTCAATCCTCTTGGGGAAATAGACGGTGTGTTCCCTATCATCAACATTGAAAGTAACCTTTCCTTTATTGCAATCAATAACAGCCCCTGCGGTGTTAAGAAAAGGTCTCCCAAGAATAATAGACATATTATCATCTTCAGGCATTTCCAACACAACAAAATCAGTTAATATCAAGCAATTAGTAGTAACTTGAACAGGAACATTCTCACATATACCAACAGGAATAGCAGTAGATTTATCAGCCATTTGCAAAGACATATCAGTAGGTATCAACTTATCTAAGTAAAGCCTCTTATAAAGAGAAAAAGGCATAACACTAACACCGGCTCCCAAGTCACATAGAGCAGTTTTAACATAATTATTCTTGATAGAACAAGGAATAGTAGGTATACTGGGTCGCCCAACTTCTTTGGAATTTTTCCATTGAAAGAGTAATTAGCAAGCATAGTAGAAATTTCCTCATTGGGGATTTTCCTTTTGTTAGTAACAATATCTTTCATATACTTGGAATAAGGTGGCAATTTAATAGCATCAGTTAAAGGGATTTGCAAGAATAAAGGTTTCATCCAATCACAAAATTTATTATAGTGTTCCTCTTCCTTTGATTTTAGTTTCTTAGCAGGAAAAGGCATTGGCTTTTGCACCCAAGGTTCTCTTTCATTACCATGTTTCTCAGTAATAAAATCTTCTTTAGTATACTTTTTATTTTTAGCATGCTTTTCGGGTTCCTTTTCAACCTCTTCTTTATCGGAGTATCATTCTTATCATTATCTTCATTATTATCATGTTCATTGCCACTTTCGGTTTCAGCATCGAAATAGAAATACTATTAGGATCATTAACGAGGTTCAGAGGATTCTACAACATTTTTATGTTTCTTCTTCTTTTTCTTCTTAGAATGAGCACTAGGTTCAATGCGTTGAGAATCTTGTTCAATTCTTTTGGGATGCCCTTCAGGATATAGAGGATCCTGGGTAGAGACACCACCTCTAGTTGTTACTTCATAAGCATGTTTCTCTTTAGAATTATTCCCTAACAAGTCATTTTGCACTTTAGTGAGTTGATCAATTTGAGTTTGAATCATTTGAAAATGTTTAACAAGCATCTTAACATCATTGGAGGTTCTCTCCACAATATCATGCAATTGACTAATAGCTTGAGAATTTTCCATTAGATGATTCTCTACTCTCATATTAAAATTTTCTTGCTTAACAATATAATTATCAAACTCATCTAAGCATTGCGCAGAGGTTTCGAATATGGAATATCTTCCCTAGTAAAGCGTTGAAGCGAGTTTACCTCAATCATGGATGAAGGGGGAATTATCTCACATATATCTTCTATTGGAGGTAGATTCTTCACATTTTCAGATTTAATACCTTTCTCCTTGAGAGACTTCTTGGCTTCCCTCATATCTTCATCATTCAATTTAATTAAACCCCTCTTCTTCACTATTGGCGTTGGATTTGGTTCAGGCGTATTCCAATCATCATAATTCCGGCCTATTTTAGCCAATAATTCTTCAGCGTCGTCTGGAGTTCTTTTCCTGAAAACACAACCAGCACAACTATCCAGGTATGCCCTAGAATCAATGGTTAGTCCACTATAAAATATATCAAGTAATTCATGCTTTTCTAAATCATGGTCAGGCAAAGCTCTAATAAGAGAGCAAAATCTTGCCCAAGCCTCAGGCAATTTCTCTTCATCTCCCTGATCAAAACTATAAACGCTCTGCAAAGCAGCATGTTGAGCACTAGCAGGAAAGTATTTGCGGAAGAAAACATCAAGCAATTCTTTTGGACTTTTAATAGAACCAGGTGGCAAATTATTATACCAAGTTTTAGCGTCATCCTTCAATGAGAATGGAAATATTTTAGCAACAAAGTAAGTACGCTTCTTAACATCATCAGAAAACAAGCTACTCAAAGTAGATAACTCAGTCATGTGTTCAACAAAGCACTTTCTTTTTCAGTACCACAAAAAGGTGTTTTCTCAACAATAGCTATATGAGATAGATCAAGAGAAAAGTCATAATCTTTATCCCTAATGTTTATAGGAGATGTGGCAAATTTAGGATCGGGAGACAGTTTATATCTAACGAGTGTGTTCCGCAAGCAACTTTTTAATTTTTCTTGCATCGGTAGTAGCATGGCATTTTTCAATAAAATCATCATCAAGCTCCACATAATCTTCATCAAGATCATCACTAGAATATTCAAGTTCGGGTGAATTAACAGGTGTAGTAACATCGAGAATTTCAGCATTTTCAATTTGTCTAGACCTAGCAATGGAAGCATCTAGAAAAGTTCCCAATGACCCACTATCATCAAGCACAGCAGAAATATTATCAGTATTATGAGAGTGTTCAGATTCAGCAGATGTACCCGCATGCGAAGCATGTGGCGGTGAAACAAGTTTATCAATCACAGATGGTGAATCAAGTGTAGCGGAGGTACTCGGAATTGTACCTTTTCTTGTAGTGGATGGTAATATGGCGATCTTAGTATCGCGAGTTTTACCCATAATGGAGAATTTGCAGCGAACAATATCAATCCAAGTGAACTTCCAAATAAAGCTATGCTCCCCGGCAACGGCGCCATAAAATAGTCTTGATGACCCACAAGTATAGGGGATCGCAACAGTCTTCGAGGGAAGTATTACCCAATTTATTGATTCGACACAAGGGGAGACAAAGAATATTTGAAAGCCTTAACAGCGGAGTTGTCAATTCAGCTGCACCTGGAAACAGACTTGCTCGCAAGAGTTTATCAGTAGTAACAGTTTTATAGCGATAGCAGTAGTGAAATAACAAGTAGCAGAGTAACAAAGACAGCGAGTAGTGATTATAGTAAACAAGCAGGATTAAAATACCGTAGGCACGGGGACGGATGACGGGCGTTGCATGGATGAGAGAAACTCATGTAACAATCATAGCAGGGCATTTGCGGATAATAATAAAACGGTATCCAAGTACTAATCAATCAATAGGCATGTGTTCCAATTATAGTCGTACGTGCTCGCAATGAGAAACTTGCACAACATCTTTTGTCCTACCAGCCGGTGGCAGCCGGGCCTCAAGGGAAACTATCGGATATTAAGGTACTCCTTTTAATAGAGTACCGGAGCAAAGCATTAACACTCCGTGAACACATGTGATCCTCACATCACTACCATCCCCTCCGGTTGTCCCGATTTCGTCACTTCGGGGCCATCGGTTCCGGACAACGACATGTGTATACAACTTATAGGTAAGACCATAAACAATGAATATCATGATGAAACAATAACATGTTCAGATCTGAGATCATGGCACTCGGGCCCTAGTGACAAGCATTAAGCATAACAAGTTGCAACAATATCATAAAAGTACCATCTACGGACACTAGGCACTATGCCCTAACAATCTTATGCTATTACATGACCAATCTCATCCAATCCCTACCATCCCCTTCGGCCTACAGCGGGGGAATTACTCACACATGGATGGGGGAAACATTGCTGGTTGATGGAGAGGCGTTGGCGGTGATGGCGGTGATGATCTCCTCCAATTCCCCGTGCTCCCGCGACGGAGTTTCGCGATGTGGCGGCGTTCTGGAGGGTTTCTGGCGACTTCGACTTCTCTCCAGGCGTTTTTAGGTCGAGGCGAATAAGTAGTCCGAAGGAGGGCGTCGGAGGCCGGCCGAGGGGGCCACACCACCTGGCCGCGCGGGCCCCCCCTGGGCCGCGCCGCCCGGTGGTGTGGGGCCCTCGGGCCTCCACTTCAATTGCCCTTCTGGCTCCTTTAGTTTCCTGGGAAAATAGGGCCTTCTGCATAAATTCCGAGGTTTTTCCCGAAAGTTGGATTTCTGCACAAAAACGAGACACCAGAGCAGTTCTGCTGAAAACAGCGTTAGTCCGTGTTAGTTGCATCCAAAATACACAAATTAGAGGCCAAACAATAGCAAAAGTGTTCGGGAAAGTAGATACGTTTTGGACGTATCAAATACCACCACCACCATTCTATCACATTAATTATATAAATGAGTTGCACCAAAAAGATTTTCAAAATTCGAACAAAACTTTCATGCGGCCATTCTGTCGAACAGTTGGCAGGCAGCATTTCAGAATTGTGTTACACCTCAATATCCAGTGGGTTTTGGCCTAAACCACTTTTAATTCGTGATGATGAGCATCTACTGCAACTCCTGCATCAAGCCCCGTCCTTGCCCTCTTCGTTTAAAGTGGAGAAAAGGGGAGAAAAGCTTCATGCCGTATCCATGCCGGCCCCAAAGCACTTGATCTCTCTGGCCTCCCTCTCTCATCAAATCCTTGTCCTGGAGCATCTACACAGCACAAGGACCCTGACGGTGCACGGCCCTGGCTCGCGCGCGCACGGCATTGGCCAGGAGAGGCGCGTCCAAAACCATGCCAGGGCATGCCAGGCCACGCGGTGAGTGTGCTCTGGACGCGCCAGAGCGTCGCGCGCTCGATCTCTCCCGTCCTCTTCTGCAAAGGCTACCGCTGCATCACCCGTCTCCTCGCCATCCTCTAGCAGCTAGACATCCTCCATAGCCCGCGCATGCACCATCGCCGTCGTCCTCATCAACTTTTGGCCGCGTGTACTGCCGCGATCATCACACGCTCCCGATCGATCCCATCCTCTTTTCTCTGCGCCAGCTGCACCTTGAGCATCGCCAGGATAACGCCTACGCATAGCCGTCCTTCACTTGCCTCTTCGAGCGCCGGAGACGTCGCGCCATGATCGGCTCTTCACAGCACCCGCGGCACCACCTCCAGCCTATAAATAGAGGAGCTCCGAGCACACATCCTTCACACAATCTCATCCCCTCTCTTCACTGGTTCTTCCCACACTGGTAGCTAGTCCAATTACACTCTACATCGCCGGAATTGCAAGATCACCGCCGCTGGAGCCCGCAGAACATCGCCATCGACTGGAGCCTCGCCAAGCTCCGCCGCTGTACCAGGAGATTCTTCACCCTCGCCAACGTCGCCTCGTACCTCTCCATCGACCGCCGGAGGCTTGGTACGCTCGCCGACCCCCTGGGCACGCCGCCAGCACGTCGGGATCTCGTCGGAGACGACGACGATCCTCGACCACCCGATCTGTTTCTAATCCGACGGTTTATATCACGCGTACCGTTTCGCTCGTCTAAGAGCCACTGACGGGTGGCCCCCACCTCGTCAGGGCGGCCCACTCGCACCAGATG
Source organism: Lolium rigidum (assembly GCF_022539505.1). Lineage (NCBI taxonomy): Eukaryota > Viridiplantae > Streptophyta > Magnoliopsida > Poales > Poaceae > Lolium > Lolium rigidum. The sequence goes on from NC_061510.1 coordinate 113,731,740, forward strand.
CTTGTTGGGCTGCGCAGTGCTGTTTAATTTCGTTTCGGCCCATTTCCATTTCCCGCCTAGCCCAAGTATTCAAATATAGATTTGGGAATAATTCATATAGCCTGCAGATGCTTTAGTAAAATTTGAATAGTTTGAAATCTACAACTCCAAATCTAGCAAACTTTATATCTCTGGAAAGCTCATGAAATTCTCTACACTTTGCCACTGGTCCCACCTCCAAATTCGTAGTAGAATTAATCTGCTAAAAATGACAAGGCAGGGACTTGTGCAAATTGAAAATTTATTTAAAATTCAACCATAATTGATTTTGAGTTGTTTCCAACTCTCATAAATCACAAATGTTGTACTCTAATTGATTATGCAATAATCTAGCCAGGTTGTTTGTATGATCATGGACTAGATCAAAATAGTGGCTATGGAGCCATTTCTAGTGCATTTAAATCTTGGAATTCAAATTCTTTAAATAGTATGAGAGCTACTCTCGCATTTAAATCTTGATCTTAAGTAATACAAGAAGAGGTAATGAACTTAGGTTAATAAACCTCTCATTGCTATTACTTAGAGATTTGAAATCATTAGTATGTTAGTCTTAAATTGCATGAGGTGTAGCACCTCATTTAAATTATTGCTCCCTCATAATAGATATGAAATGTTGACCTTGGTCAACTTATATTTCATACCTTATTATTATTTGTGGAGATTAAATCTTGATAGGATTTAATGAGAGGAAATTATTTTCTCCAAAGACTTAAATAGCAAATCAAATCAATACTTATAATGAGAGGAAATTATTTTTCTCTTAAATAAGAACAAACCAAGTAATTCACCATGCCATGTTTGAAGTGATGCTAGAATTAGTTGTGTGAACCCTTGTGTGTGTTTTAGTCTAGCATGTAAGATTGGTTTGGTGATTGTATACCTCGTATTCGTATATAGACGCTAGTAACGAGGAGTATCAAGAGGAGGAAGCCTACTCCCAGGAGGAGGAGGAGAACTTTGACCACTACCCTACTCAAGGCAAGCTAAACTCTTGCCAACCACCAAGTGCATAGCTCTACAAGAGCAAGGCACCATCACACCTTATGTTATGTCTTACCTATCCCATATTTTTTATCTTGCAATTATTTTTGCTTATTTATTTCAAAGTACTTTTTGATTTATGATTCACTTGGTCTAGAGTAGAACAAGATTTAAAGTTAGCTTAGAACAAATCAAAGCTAGATAGCACCCCTCATGAAATAGTTGCTAGTGCTAATCAAATAAAACTTGACTACTCTAGATGGGAACTTGGTGAAGTGAAATGAATTTGAAAGAATGTGAATTTGAAGGTGACATGGTTGACTTGGTGAATTGAAATGAAAACTGATGATTGGGTTTGAATGCGATACCCTTCCAATTATACAAGTACCCCCACAATACCTGATTATGGGTAGGGCTTAACTAGAAACTTGTGTATTTTAGTATGGTTCCCTCTAAACAAGCATCATAGGGGTCATGCCGAGGCTGCCTCCGTTAAGTGAAATGATGTGAATATGAGGTGAATGTACGACCCAAGCCCTGTGCAGTTCCCGGGTTGACAGTTGGTTTTCACCGGGAGGCCAAGCTCATGGGGAGAGGTGCCTATACTAGTATATATAAGTGAAAGGTTAAGGTTGATGATCCGTGTACTGAGTTACGATGATTCGGGGTTATCCTCGACGGATGTAATCAAAAGTTGTGGCACAAGAGTACAACCTCTGCAGAGTGTTAAACCTATTCGAATAGCCGTGTCCACGGTTACGGACAATTGGAAAGACCATACTGTTCCGTTGTCAGAACTTTTATCTTAAAAAGGAATGGTGAATTGAAAGGTGATTTGACTTGAATCATATGTGAATTGTGGGAATGACACTAATGTTCCCACTTGAGTTAGTTAGTTAAAATGAGGAGTCTTTACTAAATGTTTATGAAGTAAACATGGCTTTACGCAAATAAACCTAGAGCTTAGCACCCTTTATTAATGTGATAAGTATTTACATTAGTATTAGTTTGCGAGTACTTTAAAGTACTCATGGCTGTGTCCCTGGCTATTCAAATGCCAGACTATGAAGAGGAGCCACAGTATCAGGATGACGGACAGCATGACGTCTACAATAACTAGGATCATCTTCTAACGACAAGCGTTGCCTGTGGAATAGATAGTCCACTACTACTACGCTTCCGCTACTTATTTGTGATGTTGAACAATCTATTTGTGTAATATTGGATCATGTGATCCATTGTTGTAAGACAAGTATGTGTTGTAATAAATGATGACTCTGTACTACTTACTATTATGTCTCGCAAAAACAATCTTCCTGGGATTGCGATGTATGATATAATAGGCATCTGGACTTAAAAATCCTGGTGTTTACAAGTTGGTATCAGAGCCATTGTTTGACCTTAGGAGACCCTAGTTAGAATGGACGATTGACAAATTTAGTTTCAGATTTAAGGAATTGAATAGTTATGAAAACATATTCACACCTTACCTTTGAGATCTTTTCAAATAGCAAATTCATGCTCTTTCTTATAAGTTACTTAAAATTTTGAACACTTGCACTTCTCTAACTTACTCATCAAATTCCTCTACAGATGGAGCCTATCATCCCGATGGAGCCTTTCATCCAAACCGAGGTGTACGCGCTGGGAAACGGGGGTGACATGATCTTTGAAAGGGACCTGCATGCCCTCACAGAGTTTCTTGGACGCTCGCCTCCTGTGTTCTACGGGGGTCAGGTCAATGACCAGCCCGGGGGACAGCTTCAATGGGTCAGCATGGCCAACCTCCCCGGAAAGCCCGAGTCACCCATGTTCCGGCAGATCCAGTTCTCTCTCAGGGAGAACAACTGGGCCGACGGACTCACACGCGCTCCGCGGAAGCCCTCGCTCGTCTGTGCGGGCAGAACTCGATGGCTATTGAAGGGGAGCGCTTTGCACACTTTGCAAGGCACACCTCTCTTGGGCTACCCATCAACCTGCCATTCCACCCCGTGATGAGACACCATGTGGATCATCTCGATTTCATGCTGTTCGAGACTCGCACCGAGCTGGACAACTCCCGCGCATACGCCAACCACACCTACCTCCAGCTGGCTCAGCAGGCGGAGACCATCAAGGTCATCGCCAAGGAGCGTAGGACTCTTCGCCAGCTGGTCTCGAAGAAGGACTACACCATCCACCGCCACAAGGCCAAGATCGCCGCACTGAAGGAGACCGTCGCCACCCAGGCGGAACAGCTCCAGGAGCTGGAAGGAGAAGGCGAGGGAGAAGACATCCAAGGGGATGGCTACTCCTACGTGAGCAACGACAACGACTATGAGGAGGAGGAAGATGAAGACCTGGACTTCCAGGATGGCCACGAGCACCTGACCGCCGGGATGGATACCACCTTCCCGATCAACATCGATGAAGAGTAGTCCCCCCTATGAGCACTTGCGTAGCATGAGTTGTATCGGTCCTTTGTATCACCCCCTTGTATCGTAGGTTGTTGAAAGGGTTCTTCAAACCCTCCGGTTGGTTGGTTTGTAATATTTGCTACTTGAATAATTATGTTTGTGTGTTTAATTCATCATATGAAGTTTTCAAGTTTTAAAATTTGTGAAACCTTATCCAAAACAAGCCATAGAAATTTCCCTCTCGTCTCATGATCTATATCCATGTTCAGATGGCACCCCCGACTCGCAATGCCAATCAGGATGCGATGATGCAAATGCTGCAAATGCTAATGGCAGATCGAGAGGTTGAAAGAGCCGAGAGACAAGCCAACATCGCTGCCATGCAACAGATTGCACAGAACAACCAGGGCCACGGAAACCATGACCACCCTGGGTCAAAGCTGAAGAACTTCCAGAACACAAATCCACCGGTGTTTAGCAAGACGGAAGAACCCCTTGACGCTGACGATTGGCTCCAGACTATGGAGAACAATCTTGAAGTTGCCGGAGTGGAAGATAACGACAAGGTGCTGTTTGCCACCCACTATCTGGCAGGACCTGCACGTGCCTGGTGGACAAGTGCCCGCGCATTGAATGCGGGGCAAATGATGACTTGGGCAGATTCAAGCTCAAGTTTAGCAAGTACCATGTGCCACCGGTTTTGATCAAGAAGATGAGGGATGAGTTCAGGGAACTGAAGCAAGGCCGTCTAACCGTGGTAGAATACCGCGACAGATTCCTCACCCTGTCAAGGTACGCCCCGGATGAGACCGACACTACTGAGAAGAGGAAGGAGAGATTCCTGAATGGACTGCATGATGAGATGCAGACTGTTCTGGTCAACATCCCTTTTGCTGACCTCGAAGCCCTTGTTGACTCCGCCATCCAGATGGAGGGGAAACTCAACCAAGCCAATGAGAACCGCAAGCGCAGAATGATGAATCAGAGTGGGCCCAGCAATACCCACAAGTATCGCCCCAGCTCAAGTGGCGGGTTCGCCCCAAGAAACAACAAGCCCCCGATGTAAACTTCACGCCCGGGTTATCAGAACCGGAGTGGAGGAAACCCTAGGCCAGGAGGCCACAACAACAACAAAAACAACAACAACTTCAACCGCGCTCCACCCCGAGCCCCCAACCACCACAACAACAACTCCAACACTGCTCCGAGGACTGGGAGCAACGCTGTTCCCATTACCCCCAAGGACAAGTCCACCATCACTTGTTACGAGTGCGGAGTGGTGGGGCACTACTCCAACGAGTGCCCCAAGAGACTCGCCAAGACTGCCGCCAACACCTCTGGCACTGCTCAGCAGCAACGCCGTGTCGCCAACGGCAAGAAGTTCACCCCCCACAACCCGAACAACCGCAGCGGCCGCCTCTTTCACATGAGTGCGGAAGAAGCTCAGGAAGCCCCAGATGTCGTGCTGGGTATGTTCTCTCGTTAACTCAATACCCGCAAGAGTGCCGTTTGATTCTGGAGCATCGCATTCGTTTGTTACGTAAGATTTTGCATGCACTAGTAAGATTCAACCCATCAGTTTGAAGCATGTCATGATAGTTCAAATACCTGGGTCAACAACTAAAGCTAGAAAAATTTGCAAAGATGTGCCTATCAGAATACATGAAATAGAACTTTATGCAAATTTGATTGTTCTGGGAACAAAAGGTTTGGAAGTAGTACTCGGGTATGGACTGGATGTCGAAACATCATGGACTGATTGATTGTGCCAAGAAGGCCATCACCATGACTAGTAGCACCGGAGTGTTAGTCGAGCACATATCCGAAAGATCGCCCGTAAAGTTTACTCGCAACCGCAGTTTAGCCAAACCCACCTAGGATCGATCGTGGTCGTTTGTCGATACCCCGATGTGTTTCCGATGATCTACCCGGTATGCCCCCGGATCGGGATATCGAGTTTATCATTGAGTTAATCCCCGGAACCGGACCTATAGCCCGGAGAGCCTATAGTATGAACCCGGCAGAGTTAGTGGAACTGAAGAAGCAACTGGACGATATGCTATTCAAAGGTCTGATTCGACCAAGTGCGTCGCCTTGGAGATCACCAGTTTTGTTTGTGGACAAGAAGGATGGTGCCACTCGTTTATGTACGGATTATCGTAAGCTTAACGATGTCACCATCAAGAACAAGTATCCTTTGCCAAAAATAGAAGATCTGTTTGATCAGCTGACCGGTGCCAAAGTGTTCTCGAAGATTGATTTGAGGACTGGTTACCACCAACTGAAGATTCGTGCCACCGATATCCCCAAAACTGCCTTCACCACCAGATATGGATTGTATGAGTACAATGTCATGTCATTTGGATTAACCAACGCCCCCGCTTACTTCATGAATCTCATGAATAAGATCTTCATGAACTTCCTGGATAAGTTTGTCGTTGTATTCATCGACGACATCCTTATCTACTCCTGATCCGAAGAAGAACATGAGCATCATTTGGAAGTTGTCTTGGATACCCTTCGGGAGCATCAGTTGTACGCCAAGTTCAGCAAGTGTGAGTTCTGCTTGAAGGAAGTAGGATTCCTGGGACATATCTTGTCTGCAGGAGGAATTGCCGTTGACCCCTCAAAAATCAAGACCGTTGAAGAATGGAAAGCCCCAACCACCCAGACTGAAGTCCGTGCATTTCTCGGATTGGCGGGATATTACCACAGGTTCGTTGAAGGATTCTCGAGCATAGCAAGACCGATGACTCAATTATTGAAGAAGGACAAGAAGTTCGAATGGACGGACAAATGTGAAGAGAGTTTCCAACAGCTCAAGAGCAGACTGACCTCAGCCCCAATATTGATCATGCCGGACATCACCAAGCCATTTGACGTGTACTGTGACGCCTCCAAGATTGCTCTTGGATGTGTGTTGATGCAAGAAGGCAAGGTGATATCTTACTTGTCAAGGCAACTGAAGCAACATGAGCAGAACTATCCAACCCATGACTTAGAGCTAGCAGCCGTGGTTTTAGCACTGAAAGTGTGGCGTCATTACCTCATGGGTAATCGATGCGAGATCTATTCAGATCACAAGAGCTTGAAGTATATCTTCACCCAGAAGGAGCTGAATATGAGGCATCGCAGATGGATAGAGTTAATCAAGGATTACGATATGGAAATTCACTATCACCCCGGCAAGGCTAATGTGGTAGCGGATGCTCTGAGTAGACTGCCGTGTCAGTTGAACTCCATGATCGCAATCGAGCAACCCAGCCTGTTTCAAGAGTTTGAACATTTCAGACTAGAGCTAGTTAGCGAAGGATTTCTCGCAAGCATTGAACTCCAACCTACACTGATTAGTCAGATCAAGGAAGCCCAGAAGGGAAATGCTAGCATTGATGGGATCAAGAGCCAAATAGCTGCAGGAAAGGCACCGGGATTCACCGAAGATGAAGAAGGAGTGCTATGGTATAACGGACGCCTTTGTGTGCCGTCAGATTCAGAGTTGAAGCAAGTTCTCCTGAAAGAGGCCCATGACACCCTTTACTCCATTCACCCCGGAGGAACCAAGATGTACCAAGACTTGAAGGAACAATTTTGGTGGCATGGAATGAAGAGAGAAATCGGAAGCTACATCGCCAAATGTGACATCTGTCAAAGAGCCAAGGCAGAACATCAACGACCTGCAGGACTGTTGCAACCCCTACAGATTCCCGAATGGAAGTGGGGTTCCGTCGGAATGGACTTCATCACCGGACTGCCCAAATCTAGTAAAGGGAATGATTCTATTTGGGTAGTGGTCGACAGATTGACCAAAGTCGCCCATTTCATCCCCGTCAAGACCACCTATCAAGGACCGAGACTCGCAGAGTTATATATCTCAAGGATAGTCAGCTTACACGGAACACCTAAGTCAATAGTGTCAGATAGAGGATCCCAATTCACCTCCAGATTCTGGCAGAAGTACATGAAGGACTCGGAACTTGGCTGAATTTCAGCACCGCCTATCACCCGCAGACGGATGGACAGACTGAACGAGTAAACCAGATCCTGGAAGATATGTTGAGAGCATGTGTGCTAGAGTATGGATCCAAGTGGGAAGACTGCTTGCCATACGCAGAATTCTTGTACAACAACAGCTATCAAGCCAGCTTGCAGATGGCCCCCTTTGAAGCACTGTACGGAAGGAAGTGCTGTACCCCTCTGAACTGGTCGGAAGTCGGAGAGAGTCAAGTCTTTGGGCCAAATATTCTCCGAGAAGCTGAAGAGAAGGTTCACAAGATCCGAGAGTACCTCAAGACCGCCCAATCAAGACAGAAGAGTTACGCCGACAAGAGACACCGAGAGATGACCTTCGAGATCGGAGATTTCGTATATCTCAAAGTGTCCCCCCCTTAAAGGAATGCAGAGATTCCAGCTTAGAGGAAAGCTTGCACCCTGATATGTCGGACCCTTCAAAGTCCTGAGTTGCCGAGGAGAAGTGTCCTATCAACTGGAGTTACCAGAAGAAATGTCAGCAGTGCACAATGTGTTTCACATCTCGTTACTCCGGAAGTGCTTAGAAGTACCAGAGAAGACCGAGGTTTTCAAGAACATCGATCATCGAGCTGTGGATATCAACTCCGATTTGACATACCGCGAAGTACCTATTCGCATCTTGGAAGAAGCTTTCAGAACCACCCGCACCAGAAGTATCAAGTTTCTGAAGATTCAATGGAGTAATCACACCGAAGAAGAAGCCACTTGGGAGAGAGAGGACTTCATGAAGACTGAGTACCCAGATCTCTTTAGTACCTAGTTTTCTTTAAGATCTCGGGACGAGATATTTTGTAAGGGGGAAGGGTTTGTAACATCCCAAGTTTCAACAATAATAAATCAAGAGAGAGATTTTCAATTACTCAAAATTCTCAACAAACAAAAACTTTTCTCATGCATATAGTGTTACATATAGTTTTATGCATAGTGTGCATTTCTATTGTGCAATTGCCATGATGAGTGTTTATTGTGGGTCAAGTGTTCTTAAACCCTAACACAAGATCACTAAACCCTAATTTGAGAAGAAGAAAGGATTTAGAAAAGAATTCATTTTCTCACTCACATACACATAAGGCCAATTTTGCAAATCATCACCAAAGGCCACCATTGCTTGATCTTTGGTTTGTAAAACACTTGTATAACATAAACAAACACAATTGCATCAAAGAACCCAGAATCAAATCAAAGAAAATCTCAAAACCATCATACATATGATAATGGTCATATGTCTCCTTTTTATTATCTTCACTACTTTGCACCCCTGGTTATATCTTTTCTAAAACCAAACTTGGTCAACCATTGACACCTCATCCAAGACCTTGTCAAAGTGAACAACTTTGTTGTTGACCACCCATGCATGCTAACTTTGACCAGGTTGACCAGAAACAATTTGACAAGATAGGACTTTGAAACAAAGTGAAGATGACCACATTTTGGAAACTTTGCAAATCAACTCCAAAATGAATACCACCACCACCATTCTATCACATTAATTATATAAATGAGTTGCACCAAAAAGATTTTCAAAATTCGAACGAAACTTTCATGCGGCCATTCTGTCGAACAGCTATGGTGCAACATTCCAGAAATGTGTTACACCTCAATATCCAATGGGTTTTTGCCTAAACCACTTTTAATTCGTGATGATGAGCATCTACTGCAACTCCTGCATCAAGCCCCGTCCTTGCCCTCTTCGTTTAAAGTGGAGAAAAGGGGAGAAAAGCTTCATGCCGTATCCATGCCGGCCCCAAAGCACTTGATCTCTCTGGCCTCCCTCTCTCATCAAATCCTTGTCCTGGAGCATCTACACAGCACAAGGACCCTGACGGTGCACGGCCCTGGCTCGCGCGCGCACGGCATTGGCCAGGAGAGGCGCGTCCAAAACCATGCCAGGGCATGCCAGGCCACGCGGTGAGCGTGCTCTGGACGCGCCAGAGCGCCGCGCGCTCGATCGCTCCCGTCCTCTTCTGCAAAGGCTACCGCTGCATCACCCGTCTCCTCGCCACCCTCTAGCAGCTAGACATCTTCCATAGCCCGTGCATGCACCATCGCCGTCGTCCTCATCAACTTTCGGCCGCGTGTACTGCCACGATCATCACACGCTCCCGATCGATCCCATCCTCTTTTCTCTGCGCCAGCTGCACCTTGAGCATCGCCAGGATAACGCCTACGCATAGCCGTCCTTCACTTGCCCCTTCGAACGCCGGAGACGTCGCGCCATGATCGGCTCTTCACAGCACCCGCGGCACCACCTCCAGCCTATAAATAGAGGAGCTCCGAGCACACATCCTTCACACAATCTCATCCCCTCTCTTCACTGGTTCTTCCCACACTGGTAGCTAGTCCAATTACACTCTACATCACCGGAATTGCAAGATCACCGCCGCCGGAGCCCGCAGAACATCGCCATCGACTGGAGCCTCGCCAAGCTCCGCCGCTGTACCAGGAGCTTCTTCACCCTCGCCAACGTCGCCTCGTACCTCTCCATCGACCGCCGGAGGCTTGGTACGCTCGCCGACCCCCTGGGCACGCCACCAGCACGTCGGGATCTCGTCGGAGACGACGACGATCCTCGACCACCTGATCTGTTTCTAATCCGACGGTTTATATCACGCGTACCGTTTCGCTCGACTAAGAGCCACTGACGGGTGGCCCCCACCTCGTCAGGGCAGCCCACTCGCACCAGATGCTTGTTGGGCTGCGCAGTGCTGTTTAATTTCGTTTCGGCCCGTTTCCATTTCCCGCCTAGCCCAAGTATTCAAATATATATTTGGGAATAATTCATATAGCCTGCAGATGCTTTAGTAAAATTTGAATAGTTTGAAATCTAGCACTCCAAATCTAGCAAACTTTATATCTCTGGAAAGCTTATGAAATTCTCTACACTTTGCCACTGGTCCCACCTCCAAATTCGTAGTAGAATTAATCTGCTAAAAATGACAAGGCAGGGACATTTGCAAATTGAAACTTTATTTAAAATTCAACCATAATTGATTTTGAGTTGTTTCCAACTCTCATAAATCAAAAATGTTGTACTCTAATTGATTATGCAATAATCTAGCCAGGTTGTTTGTATGATCATGGACTAGATCAAAATAGTGGCTATGGAGCCATTTCTAGTGCATTTAAATCTTGGAATTCAAATTCTTTAAATAGTATGAGAGCTACTCTCTCATTTAAATCTTGATCTTAAGTAATACAAGAAGAGGTAATGAACTTAGGTTAATAAACCTCTGATTGCTATTACTTAGTGATTTGAAATCATTAGTATGTTAGTCTTAAATTGCATGAGGTGTAGCACCTCATTTAAATTATTGCTCCCTCATAATAGATATGAAATGTTGACCTTGGTCAACTTATATTTCATACCTTATTATTATTTGTGGAGATTAAATCTTGATAGGATTTAATGAGAGGAAATTATTTTCTCAGAAGACTTAAATAGCAAATGAAATCAATACTTATAATGAGAGGAAATTATTTTTCTCTTAAATAAGAACAAACCAAGTAATTCACCATGCCATGTTTGAAGTGATGCTAGAATTAGTTGTGTGAACCCTTGTGTGTGTTTTAGTCTAGCATGTAAGATTGGTTTGGTGATTGTATACCTCGTATTCGTATATAGACGCTAGTAACAAGGAGTATCAAGAGGAGGAAGCCTACTCCCAGGAGGAGGAGGAGAACTTTGACCACTACCCTACTCAAGGCAATCTAAACTCTTGCCAACCACCAAGTGCATAGCTCTACAAGAGCAAGGCACCATCACACCTTATGTTATGTCTTACCTATCCCATGTTTTTTATCTTGCAATTATTTTTGCTTATTTATTTCAAAGTACTTTTTGATTTATGATTCACTTGGTCTAGAGTAGAACAAGATTTAAAGTTAGCTTAGAACAAATCAAAGCTAGATAGCACCCCTCATGAAATAGTTGCTAGTGCTAATCAAATAAAACTTGACTACTCTAGATGGGAACTTGGTGAAGTGAAATGACTTTGAAAGAATGTGAATTTGAAGGTGACATGGTTGACTTGGTGAATTCAAATGAAAACTGATGATTGGGTTTGAATGCGATACCCTTTCAATTATACAAGTACCCCCACAATACCTGATTATGGGTAGGGCTTAACTAGAAACTTGTGTATTTTAGTATGGGTTCCCTCTAAACAAGCATCATAGGGGTTATGCCGAGGCTGCCTCCGTTAAGTGAAATGATGTGAATATGAGGTGAATGTACGACCCAAGCCCTGTGCAGTTCCCGGGTTGACAGTTGGTTTTCACCGGGAGGCCAAGCTCATGGGGAGAGGTGCCTATACTAGTATATATAAGTGAAAGGTTAAGGTTGATGATCCGTGTACTGAGTTACGATGATTCGGGGTTATCCTCGACGGATGTAATCAAAAGTTGTGGCACAAGAGTACAACCTCTGCAGAGTGCTAAACCTATTCGAATAGTCGTGTCCACGGTTACGGACAATTGGAAAGGCCATACTGTTCCATTGTCAGAACTTTTATCTTAAAAAGGAATGGTGAATTGAAAGGTGATTTGACTTGAATCATATGTGAATTGTGGGAATGACACTAATGTTCCCACTTGAGTTAGTTAATTAAAATGAGGAGTCTTTACTAAATGTTTATGAACTAAACATGGCTTTACGCAAATAAACCTAGAGCTTAGCACCCTTTATTAATGTGATAAGTATTTACATTAGTATTAGTTTGCGAGTACTTTAAAGTACTCATGGCTGTGTCCCTGGCTATTCATATGCCAGACTATGAAGAGGAGCCACAGTATCAGGATGACGGACAGCAGGACGTCTACGATAACTAGGATCATCTTCTAACGTCAAGCTTTGCCTGTGGAATAGATAGTCCACTACTACTACGCTTCCGCTACTTATTTGTGATGTTGAACAATCTATTTGTGTAATATTGGATCATGTGATCCATTATTGTAAGACAAGTATGTGTTGTAATAAATGATGACTCTGTACTACTTACTATTATGTCTCGCAAAAACAATCTTCCTGGGATTGCGATGTATGATGTAATAGGCATCTGGACTTAAAAATCCGGGTGTTTACAGACGGTGTCACCTCACTTGGTGGCTTCTCCTCCGGTACCTGCTCGGTCTTCTTCGCTGTCGCGAGTCCGCACCTTCATGCAAGGTCGTACTCGACCCGTTCCTTCACGCTCCGCTACCTCGACCTTGCAGCAGGTGGCTCCGGTTCCGTCTTCTACTTCGACTCAGACGGGATCGGAGCATCGGGGAGTTTCGACGATGCCGATGGCGCCGCTGACTCTACCTTCGTTGACGCGGCAGGAGGCCGGGTCATCGGGGTCGCAGCGGCTAGCTGCGGGTCTGGCCACGCCGGGTCTGCTGCCGGCGTCGGGGCTGGCTACGCAGCCGCTGCAGCCGGCGTCGCCGGTTTTGCAGCTGCAGCAGCAGCATGGCACGGCCACGGTGGGGTTGCAGCAGCAGCCGGGTTCGGTACAGCCGACCTCGCCGAGGGTGCACGAGCAGCTGCCGGACACGCTGCTCGCGACGCAGCAGCAGCCGGGCACACCGTCGTCACTCGCGGCGTGGCAGCAGCCGGACACGCTGCTCGCGGCGCAGCAGCAGCCGGGCACGCCGTCATCTCTCGCGGCGCAGCAGCAGCCGGACACGCTGCTCGCGGCGCAGCAGCAGCCGGCCTCGCTGCATGAGGAGCACCACCATCCGGCCTCGTCGGCCACAGCCACGCCTACGGAGGCATCTCCACCGCGGTCAGGATCGATGCAGGGGGCTACACCGCCTCCTACCCCTGCATCGAATGACTCGGCGCCAGCCTCGTCGGCGACTTCTCCGCGCTCGACTTCACCTTCGCCGGTTCCCACCTTGGAGCAGCCTCGTCCCACTTTTATCCCACCTGTTGTTCAGCCGACGGTGCGGAGGAGTGGGAGGTATGCGCTCGCAGAGGACGGGACCGGGGTCACGGACGAGGACGTCATGCAGAGGGCCATGCGACGTAAGGCGGAGATTAATCTCGACACGGCAGGTACTAAACATCCGTCCAAGTCTAGTGCCCTTGGGGTCTCATTGGGTAATACATCCGATGAGATCTCGGTTTCGGTTGATGTGTTGAGACAGACGGAACTTGATCGTTTAACGGTTGTTCCGAAAGTTTCCACTGGGCCTGAAACGTCCGTGATAGTAGATGATGAAGAGGATGACATCCTAGATGGTCAGCTTCTCTCGGCTATCATTGGCAATATCTCAGAAGTAGACTTAGAACACTCGGAGCTTAGTTCAGTCTATGATCTAAAAGCTTCAGCACGTGGTTCTCGGTCTTCAGCTGGAAAGAAGTCTCGTAGATATTGCAAGAGTTCTAAATCTAAAATAGTTTCTCAATGAATGGCATGTTTCGGAATAGCAGAGGTCTTGGAGACTTGGCTAAGCATTCTCACATTGCCGACGGTTGTAGAGATTATGATTTAGATTTTATTGCAATATCTGAGACGGGTAGGCGGAATTTCTCACAGTGTTTCCTCGACCGTTTATCAGGCGGGATTAACTTTCAGTGGTTTTCTCGCCCGCCTCGTGGTAGGTCTGGTGGCATTTTACTTGGCGTCCGCATAGACACCATGACTGTTCTAGCTAGTTCTGATGGTGAGTATCACATTAAGCTCGACATCCAGAATAAAGCTGACGGATTCATGTGGAATCTGGTTGCTGTGTATGGTGCTGCCCAGGACGCTTTTAAGGCTGACTTCTTACGTGAGTTGGTAAATCTTACTAAAGATAATCCCTATCAGATTTTGATCGGAGGCGATTTCAATCTATTAAGATTTCCTCATGAAAAAATAAAGGTCTTTTTGATGGACATTGGCCTTTCTTGTTTAACGCTGTCATTGATAGCCTTGACTTGAGAGAGGTGTTTATGTCCGGTCGACAGTTTACTTGGGCCAACAGCTTGCCTGAACCCACATACGAAAAGCTAGATCGCGTGTTGATGGATACCGAATGGGAAGATAAATACCCTATGGTGCTTGTCCGCGCACTAGAACGTATTGAAAAATTGTCTGACCATGCTCCTATCCTCCTAACTACTGGTAATCCCCGATCTGTTTATAAGAGGCCATTCAAATTTGAACTTGGCTGGTTACATAGAGAAGGGTTCCATGAAATGGTTAAGACGGTTTGGGAAAGACCGGTTGGTGGTGCCACTCCTATCTTGAGATGGAATAATAAAATGCGCGCAATGCGCAGACACCTCTCTGGTTGGGCGGCCCATATGTCTGGTATTCTTAAGAAAAAGAAGACTCGCTTATCAACCTTGATTGATGAGCTAGAGGCGCTGGCTGAGGTGAGACCGCTGTCTTCGCATGAGATTGAACTTAAGAATCAGTCCAATGCGCAGATAGCGAGTATCCTTCGCGAAGAGGAACTCAAATGGTATCAACGTTCCAAAGCCCAATTCATATTGGAAGGAGACTCAAATACGCGATATTCTCATGGCATAGCCAATGGGAGACATCGGAAAAAACATATTCACTCTCTTATTCAAGATGAAGGGTTGATTGAAGGCCATGAGCAACTCAAATCTTACATTACAAATTATTATAAAGTCTTGTTTGGTCCTCCGGATAAAGTTCACTTTCTCTAAACGAGGACTTAACAGCTGATATACCCCAAGTTTCTTTAGAGGAAAATGGCTTACTAACTGCACCTTATTCTGAGGAAGAAGTGCAGAAGGCTATTTTCCAAATGGAATGCAACAAAGCACCGGGTCCTGATGGTTTTCCGGCGGAGTTTTTGTTATCACCAGATTTTGGCTAAATCAGGAGGTGGGCCGCGATCAAGATGGGCTTGGGAGGTTACATATGGAAGAACTATGAAGCGGCCTTGCACGGAGAATTTGGGCTAGTTAGCCCGTGTATCTTAATATAATAGATTGTGTATTGGTTTAGAAGTTAGAGTTTATCTCGTGCACGGTTTAGTGCACGCCCACGTTAGAAAGTCCGCTGGACTATAAATATGTATCTAGGGTTTATGGAATAAACAACAACTCACGTTCAACCCCAAAAACAAACCAATCTCGGCGCATCGCCAACTCCTTCGTCTCGAGGGTTTCTATCAGGTAGCGACATGCTGCCTAGATCGCATCTTGCGATCTAGGCAAGCACAAGCCCCACGTTGTTCATGCGTTGCTCGTATCGAAGCGTTTTTGATGGCGAGCAACGTAGTTATCATTAGATGTGTTAGGGTTAGCATTGTTCTTCGTTTAAGCATGCTTATGTAGTGCAACCCTTGCATATCTAGCCGCCCTCACGCCTATCTCAGGTGTGGGGGCGGCACCCGCTTGATCATTATTTAGTAGATCTGATCCGTTACGATTGCTCCTTGTTCTACAAGGATTAGTTTAATATCTCGCAATAGTTAGGCCTTACAAAGGGGGAGGATCCGGTGGCACGTAGGGTGGCGTTCGCAAGTCCTAAACGGGATGTTCCTAGGATCAACTTCATGTTGGTTTTTTGGCCTTGTTTAGGATCGGCTTACGAGCACCGTGCGTGGCCGCAAGGCCCAACTCTGGAGTAGGATGATCCGATTATGCGGTGAAAACCCTAAATCGTCGTAGATCTCATTAGCTTCATCTTGATCAAGCAGGACCACCAAGTATTCGTGCACCCCGTACGGATCATGGGTGGATCGGCTCTTTGAGCCGATTCACGAGGATAACCCGAGAGCCGATCGAGGCTCGTATTTAACGTTTACATGTATGCCCCTGCGGAAGCTAAGCGAGGCATCTTCATCACCTTCCTGACCAGGTATAGGTCAGGTGGCACGCCCTTGCACTTCGCAACGCCGCATGTGACCAGAAGAGCATTGCGGGCCGTCGCTCGGAGGGGTCTCAGCCAGCCGCAGCTCTAGGCTCTTCCCGGCTCTACGGTGTTGACAAGGCCGCTGCCCGCCGGTGGGTTTTGGCGAGTCAACACATTTCGGCACGCCCGGTGGGACACTCGTCTACATCAACCACATCGCCATCTACGTCTGAGATGGCGGACGGCGCGCCAGTCACATGCGACGAGATCAAAGCCATCCTCGAAGCCGCACTCTTCGGCTCTTCCCACCGAACCCACTCCCATGGCGTCAGGGGGAGGGGTTCCACGCCCGAAGGCGCACTTGATGGGAGAGATCTCTCCACCCCGTCGGAGGAGCACACCAGGTCTTTGAAGCATGGGGATCTGCCCAAGGAGCTCAGAAGGAAACATGACGGGATCAAGGCAACCCGTGGAACCGAACTCATCGGCTCCGCTGAGAAGACCCGGCCGCACGACATCAGGCTCGGTAGAAACCCACGTCCGGGTCCCGGTGTCGACACGGTGGATCTCAGCCACCCCATAGATCAGCCAAAGTTTTCCTTTGGTGTCAATGTGGCAGGATCTGCAAGCCGCCATGACAAAGAGGAAACAGAAAGCAGCCACTCCCGTGGCAAGGATGAAGAGGGGGCCGATCCGCGCGACCAACCCCGATGTGAGGACAGGCGGTACCTGGCAAGAGGGGGAATAAGGAGCATGCGGTATCAACGCCCACACTCCAAGCACCCTCTCAACAAATACGAGCAACACCACGACCGACGTCGGCGCTACGACGCCGACGATGAAAGGAATTTCCGGTCTGATGCCGAGGTCGGAAGGTACCGCCAACATGGTAGAAGCAACAACGGGTACGATCGTCGCGCCGAAGGGAAGCCAAGGGGCAGAGTGACATGGATAGGCACCGGGACTGCCCGTTCTTCAAACATTGCTGGGACTCAGGGATGAGCCGATTGCCAACAATCAAGGACTGCCCAGAATGCAAACAAAGGAAGAAGGGTGCCGCTAACGTGTCTGTGTTCGGCCGGCTAGGGCCTTTCCCGCATCGGAACAAGCGTGCTGAGTCCCCTCAGATGGAAGATCTCGAGGAGCTGGAGGACGGTGGTGAAGAATACAAATATCATCAGCCCAGATGGTGCCCTGATGGGCTCAGCCGTTCCCAGAAGCAAAAAGTCCAGCGTCCGCGTGAGTTGGAAGAAACCGAAAGATTATACCTGCGCACGCTAAGGAAGGCACGGCCTGATCCGGCCGCCAAAATTCTGCGAACCCCGGACGAGGAGGGTGAGCCACAAAGAAAAGAGTGGCGCCCGAGCGAGAGAAAAGCCGATGATGAAACATCGGCCGGCACAAATATGGTGTTTATCCTCCCGTCGGAGTTCGGTGCTCCGAGGATTAGATGAGACATCCGTGGCACAACTTGATCTGCGGCCCACGGCCGGTTATCTTTGAGAAGCCACGAGACGGGAGCTACGAGCATCCGAAGGCCCCGTACTTACGAGGATATATCGATGGGAGGCCTGTGAACGGGATGCTCGGTGGACACCGGAGCGGCGATTAACATCATGCCGTACTCTATGCTACGTCGGCCGGGGCGCTCGAGTTCGGATCTAATCAAAACCAACGTAACGTTGAGCGACTTCAACGGCCAAGCGTCCGAGGCACAAGGAGTTCTGAATGTGGATCCGACCGTAGGAAGAAAAACCATCCCTACGGCGTTCTTTATCGTTGATAGCACGAGCAGTTATGCTTTGTTTTGCTTGGGAAGAGATTGGATCCACGCCAACCGCTGCATTCCCTCCACGATGCACCAATGCATAATACGGTGGGATGGTGATGAGGTAGAGGTCGTCCAAGCCGACGACTCGGCCGAAGTTTCAACGGCCGGCATGAACGCATGGGAAGCAGCGAGGCCAAGAACCCCTCTCAGGCATCAAATTGGACGACTGCGAGCGCATCGACGTGACAAAGGGAAGGGTTAAGCTAGTTTTATCCACTGGCCTGACCATGTAGTTGAAGCCAAGCGATGTACAAGATTGTCAAGGCTGATCCTTGTGATCGGCCCCAAGGGTCTATGAAGGAACAGTACAAAACCTTCACTGAGCAAACAGCGTGGAGGCCGATTCCAGTAATCGGCCGTGAATATCCTCACCATCCATACTGCCTGGGTTCAACACATTCACGGTCCATCAGAGCCGATGTCATCAAATCTCTTGACAGAATCGGCTCGGGGGCGCCCAAGTGGATAAAACACGAGGGTATGCAGTAGAAGAGTCTCATCCTTTGATGGTGGATATTGGAGCATGGGGGCCGATACACAAGTCGGCCGAAAAAATTCGAAAATTTTCAGGAATAGCCGATGCATAGACATCGACTTAAGAGCAGGGGGCTAGTTCCCTCCAAGAGTCTGGAGGGTGTCAGAAATGCGAAGACGTTCTCACCGGAAGTTGCTTCAGCCTGCCGAAGATGATGAGCCGATCTGATCAGCAAGGCGCAAGGTTTGGACTGAAAAAGCTCGGGGGAGGGCGGCTCGCCCTGAAATTCCCTCACTCTAAAGAGCCGATTTGTTCTGAATCGGTTGATACGGCGTTGCGAGTTGGAAACCAAGGATGATTGACGTGATCAGCTCGCTGCTATTCTCACCTTGAAGGCCCGGGGGCAGCTCACCTTGAAGGTCTGCTGCTCCGGGAGCCGATTTCGTTGGGATCGGCCGAACTACGCACCACAAGTTACCTGAAGAATGGTGCTTATGTTGCAAAATTATCATAGCCTGCTGGATCGGCTGTATGGACCCTCAACGGAAGGGAGGTGATCGGCTGGAGGCCCTGCGGGATAGCTCTCTTGGACAAGGTTGAGCCCGCCCCGAAATCTCAATGGTGATGATCCATCCTTTATCCTCGCCTTGGCTGAGGCTCGGGGGGCAGCTCGCCCTCGAGGTCTAACCAACTCTGTCGAAGTGGGCCCACTCTTCGTGACGGCTCGTTCAAAGACGGTGTTTATTGTAGAAGGAAGGCTGTCGGAGCTGAACGAGCAGAATTCGGAGAGGATAATGAAAAGGAGACCGACATTATTTCGGGAGTTACGCCGCTAGGTTCAACATGTCATCTTGAGTGAGATCCGTGGATTCGCGCGAGTAAGGCTTGGCCTTGTGTGGCAAGGAGTTTGGGTGCGGGTGGATCTATCTCGAAATTTAGTGTGGGAGACCGATGCGATGCCATCGGCTTGTTTGGGCATTGTCCGGGGTGGCAATCGGCGAGAATCGGGGAGGGAAGACAATCGGCTAAATTATCATAAAGGGAATCGGCGAGAATCGAGTTGGGGAATTTCTTCATTGATAAGCCAGATTTCTTACGAGAGAAGAGCTGATTGCTCTCAAAAGGAAAGACCAGGGGGATACATTGCCCCGTCGCGCTACTGCTAGCCCTATGCTAAGACCCTATCTAGGGGCCGGCTGCCGCCCTCGTCGTCGTCGTCGTCGCCGTCATCGCCATCTGCCGGCGCTGCTCCCTGCCGGCTCGTCATCGCTGCTCCGGCGGCCGCCGATAGGACCCTCGTCGTCTTCATCCTCTTCGTCGGCATCGTCGTCACTATCGACGTCGGCTGAAGTTCCCGAGCCGAAGGTGGCGGCGTTTGGCCGGCGGCTCGTCGGAGGAGCTGTCTTCATCCTCCTCCTCCTCTCCCTCCTCCTTCACCTCCTCGGAGGTGGTGAAGTCCGCCCAGGAGAAGCGGTCGTCTTCGCTCTCCACCACCGCTTCCTCGTCAGCAAGGAAGCGGAGGTCGCTCTCCCCGTCGGTTTGGGATTTGTCATCCTCGGACCGGACGGAGGAGTCATGGTCCTCTTTGTCCCACTTTGTCGGGGCAAGGATGTCGTACGCCGCTTGCGTACCCCACGAGGGCGTCGACTCTCGGATGGGAGAGGACACGTGGGAAAGATCCGACGAAGAAGAAGAGGAAGAGGAAGATGACATGGTTGCGGGGGAGGGTTTTTGGAGTGCCACTGCGGAAGGGGTAAAGAAGAGAACTGTTCGTTGCGGCTAAATAAAAGGAGGTGGGGGTTTTTAATTTCCGAGCGGTTCTCGAGGACATGGTGCCAAAGCTGTCAAATCGTGCGAGAGAAGTTGGGAAGGCAAGTCGTCATGATGAGGCATGCTGCGACGGTTCCGCTCTGCCGTGATACGACCCCTGCGAGGAAAAAACGAGTGGTTTTGAAATTATCATTACCAAAACCGAGGGGGCATGTGTTATCACCGGATTTTGGCTAAATCGGGAGGTGGGCCGCGATCAAGATGGGCTTGGGAGGTTACATATGGAAGAACTATGAAGCGGCCTTGCACGGAGAATTTGGGCTAGTTAGCCCGTGTATCTTAATATAATAGATTGTGTATTGGTTTAGAAGTTAGAGTTTATCTCGTGCACGGTTTAGTGCACGCCCACGTTAGAAAGTCCATTTGGACTATAAATATGTATCTAGGGTTTATGGAATAAACAACAACTCACGTTCAACCCCAAAAACAAACCAATCTCGGTGCATCGCCAACTCCTTCGTCTCGAGGGTTTCTATCGGGTAAGCGACATGCTTGCCTAGATCGCATCTTGCGATCTAGGCAGCACTAAGCACGTTGTTCATGCGTTGCTCGTACTGAAGCGTTTTTGATGGCGAGCAACGTAGTTATCATTAGATGTGTTAGGGTTAGCATTGTTCTTCGTTTAAGCATGCTTATGTAGTGCAACCCTTGCATATCTAGCCGCCCTCACGCCTATCTCAGGTGTGGGGGCGGCACCCGCTTGATCATTATTTAGTAGATCTGATCCGTTACGATTGCTCCTTGTTCTACAAGGATTAGTTTAATATCTGCAATAGTTAGGCCTTACAAAGGGGGGAGGATCCGGTGGCACGTAGGGTGGCGTTCGCAAGTCCTAAACGGGATGTTCCTAGGATCAACTTCATGTTGGTTTTTGGCCTTGTTTAGGATCGGCTTACGAGCACCGTGCGTGGCCGCAAGGCTCAACTCTGGAGTAGGATGATCCGATTATGCGGTGAAAACCCTAAATCGTCGTAGATCTCATTAGCTTCATCTTGATCAAGCAGGACCACCAAGTATTCGTGCACCCCGTACGGATCATGGGTGGATCGGCTCTTTGAGCCGATTCACGGGATAACTCGAGAGCCGATCGAGGCTCGTATTTAACGTTTACATGTATGCCCTGCGGGAAGCTAAGCGAGGCATCTTCATCACCTTCCCGACCGGGTATAGGTCAGGTGGCACGCCCTTGCACTTCGCAGCGCCGCGTGTGACCAGAAGAGCATTGCGGGCCGTCGCTCGGAGGGGTCTCAGCCAGCCGCAGCTCTAGGCTCTTCCCGGCTCTACGGTGTTGACAAGGCCGCTGCCCGCCGGTGGGTTTTGGCAGTCAACAGTTTTATCAAACTTTCTGGGACACTAATAAAGTGGATCTTCTAGATTTGTTCAGTGCTCTGCATATGGGACAACTAGAATTATTTCGTCTAAATTTTGGTGAAGTAATCTTGTTACCGAAAGTTAATGAGGCAGAAAGGATTCAACAATATAGACCTATTTGCCTCTTAAATGTAAGTTTCAAGATTTTCACGAAAGTGGCCACCATTAGACTTAATACGGTTGCGGATCATGTCGTTCAGCCATCACAAACCGCTTTCATGCAAGGAAGAAATATTCTTGATGGAGTGGCGGTTTTGCATGAGACAGTACATGAGATGCATACTAAGAAATTAAACGGGGTTATTTTGAAATTAGATTTTGAAAAGGCTTATGACAAGGTCAAGTGGTCTTTCCTACAACAGACTCTCAGGATGAAAGGTTTTTCTCCTGAATGGCGCACTTTAATAAATGATTTTGTGTATGGAGGTAGTGTGGCAATTCGGGTTAATGATGACACCGGCCATTATTTCCAAACACGAAAAGGGTTACGCCAAGGGGATCCGTTATCACCTATGTTATTTAACATTGTGGCGGATATGCTGGCTATACTCGAAGAGCGGGCCAAGTCCGATGGTCAAATTGAAGGGGTGATTCCACATCTGGTTGATGGCGGTTTATCTATTCTTCAATATGCCGATGATACAATTCTATTTATGGATCATGATCTCGAAAAAGCTCACAACCTGAAATTAATCTTGGTGGCTTTTGAGCAGTTGTCGGGATTGAAAATTAATTTCCATAAAAGTGAATTGTTCTGTTTCGGTGATGCCCAA
This sequence comes from Lolium rigidum, assembly GCF_022539505.1. Lineage (NCBI taxonomy): Eukaryota > Viridiplantae > Streptophyta > Magnoliopsida > Poales > Poaceae > Lolium > Lolium rigidum. The sequence continues at coordinate 113,754,263 of NC_061510.1, forward strand.
GATGATACAGCTCTCTATACAGAGTTGTTCGGTTGTGGGCAAGGCCAATTTCCTATTCGCTATTTGGGTATTCCGATTCATTACCGGAGACTCACGATTGCTGAATGGAAAATAGTAGAAGAAAGATTACAGAAGCGCCTTAGTAGTTGGAAAGGCAAATTGCTATCCCTGGGAGGAAGATTGGTACTCATTAATTCGGTACTGACAAATATGGTACTGTATATGTTATCATTCTTCCTGTTGCCAAAAGGAATTCTGCATAAACTCGATTATTATCGATCTAGATTCTTTTGGCAAGGTGATAGCGAGAACAAGAAATATCGACTGGTTAAATGGAGTGTAGTTTGTAGTCCCAAAGATCAAGGCGGGCTTGGAGTTCATGACCTGGAGGTCAAGAACTCAGCTCTGCTGGGTAAATGGCTTTTTAAGCTCCTTACCGAGGATGGGATTTGGCAAACTATTCTTCGGAGAAAATATATCGGCTCCAAGACGTTATCTCAAGTGGTTTGGAAACCTGGAGATTCACACTTCTGGGCTGGTCTAATGGCGACAAAAAATGTCTTTTTTCGTCATGGTACTTTCTCAATCAAGAATGGAACACAGATACGGTTCTGGGAAGATGCTTGGTTAGACAATGCACCGCTAAGTGAACAGTATCCTGCGTTGTATAGTATCGTTCGTCGCAAAGGAGATACCATTGCCACTGTAATGGCTACCTCTCCACCGAATGTGACGTTCAGACGTGTTTTGCTAGGACATCGGCTAATGGCATGGAATGCTTTAATTCAGAGGTTGGGGGATGTTAACTTAACGCCTGAACCAGATGAATTTAGGTGGAATTTACATGTAGATGGCTCTTTCTCGGTAAAATCTTTATACAGCGTCATACTTCATTCTGATTTACCGGTTGATAATAATAAGAAAATTTGGAAGATGAAGATACCATTAAAAATAAAAATATTTGGATGGTATCTTCGTCGAGGAGCCATCCTCACCAAAGACAATCTTGTTAAGCGGAATTGGCACGGAAGCACTCGATGTGTTTTTTGTCATCATGACGAAACTATTAAACACCTCTTCTTTCAGTGCCAGTTTGCGAGATCTATTTGGTCTGTCATCCAAGTAGCGTCTACCTTGTATCCTCCCACTAGTGTGGCCAATATCTTTGGTAATTGGCTTCATGGTATAGGTTCAAGGTTCAAGTTGCTTCTTAGAGTGGGGGCGCTAGCAGTTATCTGGGCACTTTGGCTGAGTAGAAATGACAAGATTTTTAATGACAAAAATTTCTCCTTGTTGCAGGTCATCTACAGATGTACAGAGATTCTTCGTTCATGGTTACCTCTTCAGCGCATGGAGAACCGAGACCTCTTTACGGAGGTCTGTACACGGTTGGCTACGGCGAGGGATACTTTTTCCCTACATGGGTGGCAGCATAGTCTACGGATTGAAGCTCCACCCACACCTTAGGCGTTATATGATTCATCGTTTCGATATGTATTTCGCCTACATATTTTTTAGTTTGGTATCTTTTTTGGACTTGAGACTCAAAAACGGCTGTGTGCATCCTGGTTATGCAGAGGCTGGATGTAATTGCTTTCCCAAAAGGTAATAAAGCATCCTTTATCGAAAAAAACCATTCAGTCCTAACTTTTCATATCAGATTATCTTATTTTCTTGATGTACCCATGTTTATGCTTCATCAAGACTGAACATATCCATGTGATTCTCGCTCGCGCGCCATGAGTAGTTTGGCAAAGGTTTCAGGCTGTGAAGCTTTCGGTTTGTGTTCTTTACTCCGATCGAGGGGAATCACAGCAGTCCAGCTAAGCTGGTGGTTAAACAAAGTTGTAAAGCTGAGGCCGTATAAATTACTCTAGTTGAGTTTGCAGCGGTAGGTGAGGTGAGGCAGGGCCGATACGAGCGCTCGGCATCGGCCCATACGATATACTCCGACACGGACGGCGATGCTACAGTACCACCACCACCACCAATGACGCGAAGCACACTCTCTGCACGAGCTCGAGCTCTAGGGACGACGGCGGCAGCACTGATGCTGACGCTGGTGGCCTGTGCAGCACCGAGCCGACCACCCGCCGTAGGGCTGCCCGGCTGCGTCACGTCGTGCGGGGACGTGGAGGTGCCGTACCCGTTCGGCATAGGCCCGGCCAACTGCTCCCTGCCGGGGTTCAACCTGACCTGCGTCGACGGCAGAGGCAGAGGCCAGGGCTCCCCAAGGCTGCTCCTCGGCGTCGGCGACCTTGAAGTCAAAGGAATCGGCCTCAAAAGCGCCCTCATGACAGTCGTCTACAGCGGCGGCATAGAGATGAGCGGGTCCGACGCCCTCGAGGGCCGCGGCACCTTGTTCGGCGGCCTTCCGGACGACGGACCCTACAGGCTGGCGGGCGATAACCAGCTCACCGTGCTGAGCTGCAACACGGCGGCGACGGTGAGGAACGGCAACGTCACCATGAGCGGCTGCTTCACCTTCTGCCATGAAGGCTGGAACCTTGAGCTGGCCAGCGGATGCAACGGCATGGGTTGCTGCCGCGCGCCCATCGTCACCAACCCGCGCGAGGAGGCGGAGGGGATGCTGGTCTACGGCGGCTCCTACGACGTGGAGATCAAATGGTTCGGTTTTGACCACACCGCTGACCTGCAGCTAGCTCCCGTGCACGTGCTGGTGGCGGCGCAGGGATGGTTCGACCAGCACTTCGGCTCCGACGTGCTCTTCGATAATCCGCCCAACCTCGCAAGGATGCCAGTTCCAGTGATACTGGAGTGGGAGGTCGTTGGGGACGCCGCCGTACCGGACACCGACGGCGACCCAACAAGAGAATGCGGCCGAACAGGGCGTAGACGAGGCTATACATGCTCCTGCAGCTATGGTTACCAAGGCAATCCCTACCTCCCCGACGGTTGTAAAGGTACCTTCTCCATTCTCCTTTAGTTTGCACTGTACTTTTCCCCTCCAAACTTCTTTCTTAGTCTTTCCTTAAAAAAAAACTTTTTTCGTTGTCTTATTATTATTGACTTATTTTCTAGACACTGACGAGTGCGAGGATCCGGCAAAAAAAGGCTGCTTCGGTCGATGTACAAACAAAAATGGAACATTTGAGTGCGTCTGCCCGCCTGGTACCCAGGGCGACCCCCACATGCCCGGTGGATGCGTCAATTCTTCCACGGTCACAGGTGACCTGCAACTTAATTTGGCACTTCTATTTTTTTAGGTCAAATTGATGGTTAAAGTTGGACACCAAAATAGTGTGTACGTGTCATGTATATATAGACGCAAGGATTACCAAACCCGTGTTGTAATGGTTATTCAAGTGTTGAGAAAATAGTCGCAACCATGATGATGACCTACTCCCTCCGTCCTCAAATAAGTGGACATCTAGTTCTAAACTTTGTCCACAAAAAAGTGTACTCATATCTTTCCAATGCATTTTAATTGGATAGAGATTTGGTGCACATGGGCACCAGTGATCCCGTTTTTAAAATAAATTAAATATCATATTTTTGAATTTCAAAAATTTCTGAAAAAAATATATGCATATAGCCAATAATGTATCCCACAAACGTGTAAAATATCAATTTCAAATACTTTATATTTTAAGCTACACAAAAAAGACAAAAGTGCAGATCTGGGTAGTCATTTTCAAATCTACAAAAATATGTCAGATTTTGTTATTTTTTTCTAGCTCAAATTAAAAATAATTTTGGGTTGAGATTTTCCATTATTGTGAGATGTATCACTAACAATCTACATAATTATTTTTCAGATTTTTTGATAACTAAAAAATATTTTTAATTTTTTTTTAGAATGGCGAGAGCACTGGAGCTCGGGAGCCAAATATACTTTTCGATTTTAATTGCTTCTCTCTCATCGCACGGAAATTAAACCCAATAATATTGAGCATATGTTCTCCTTGTTTTCTACATGCACTTAGCTCATTGGGGGTGAAAGTATTAAAGATGAGAGATGTATCTTCCGAATGCATTTTTCACTCCACTTCATAATTTGTCTTCGAAAACCCCCGTGTACACTTATTTGTGGACGGAGGGAGTAGTTACCGAACCATTAGGTGTAAATTTATTGATGTATAGTGTTGAGTGAAATTTTGCCATACACCTTGGTTAATATAAAGTTATCAAGATCTTTACTGCCTCCGATTCAATAAATAAGGCTTATCTTTAAAAAGTCAAAAACATGTAAAGTATGACCAAGCTTTCACAAAGAATAATTAACATGCATAATACAACAAAGGTATCATTAGATACATCATGAAATATATTTTTATATGATATCTATAGAATATCATATTTACTGAAAGATTTCCTAAAATTTGTTTGGCTTGAAGCTTTATTTATTAAAATGGAGGTAGTAGTAACTAATTAAGTTCCAAAAATATTCAATAATACACTCAACTATAGAAGGTGGTAACAACGCGTGAACTAGCAAACACATTACCATGGCGATAACTTATGACCTAAAAAAGGTCGCCAAAACATTTCAAATGACATAAACATGTGAGGTTGGTATCTTTTTAAGTTTACCATTGATAAGTTAACTAGTGCGGTTTGGTAACTTTTATCTCAAACAAAAAAAACTATTGAAACATATCAAGATGTGATCTAGTTTGGAAATTTTTGTAGCAACTAATTTATTGGTTAAAGTGAATCTTTAATCCATTTTTTTGTTTCATACATAGAATATTTTGAATTAGTAGAGAACCGTGGTGGTGGTGGTGGGGTGGGGGGGGGGGCGTTAGAAAAAATTTCTCCTGTACTTAGTTAAGAAAATAGAAAAAAATCAAATAGCTGAAGGCACCAAAAGTAACCTGAAGTGGACGATGTAGAACTTGGTAGCTTTTGAGGCTTCCACTTGTTGTGCTCCAAGCCCAAAGCTTTTGCAAAGTGGTGTTGCTTATCAAACAGTCGATCTTCTCAATTGTCCCTAAAATTAGAAATCTAGAAGTCTATATTTGGTTACCGAACACATGTTACCACGTCACCTGCGCATATGCAGCAGTTCTTCAAGGAGATTGTTAAAAGCCTGTCTGGAATACATATTTTAAAAGAGCATAAACTACAAAAAAACTTTTGAAGTGTTTATATGAACATATGGTGGTTCTTGAGATGGAGATAAGCTAGGCAGATGACCATGTATTTTCACTAGTAGCTTCTTTTTATAAGAGTTTAAATTAGAGCAAGCTTGTGAAGTGTTTATGGTGGTTCTTGTCATGGAAAATAATGCGGGTGGTAATGTATTTCCACTAGTAGTTTTATGTAATGGAGAGTATTTGGCTAACGTTTCCAAATCTAATTTGATGCAGGAGAATGCCAGAGGTTGTGCGGCAACATTCGTGTGCCACACCCATTCGGTATTCAGGGCACAACTGCAGGGACGGCGGGCAGCTGCTATATGCCAGGGTTCAACCTCACCTGCGACACCACAACCCACGGCCACCCGCGGCTGCTCGTCGGCGACACCGGTTTCTTCCGAGTCATTGAGTTTGACCTCCCTAACTCGGCGCTGCGCGTCGCACATTCCGGCCCCATTTTGAACATCAGCTCTCATGGTCATGGTCCCGCGTTCTATTTCGAGGGAGAAGCCACTAACGATGGTTCTGAGCCGCGGATCTTTGAACGCCGCGAGGCGCCCTACTCAGTGTCGACACGGAACGAGCTCATCCTCATGGGGTGCAACGCGATGGCGAGCATGTATGAAGACGACGGTGACCAGATCGCCATCAGCGGCTGCGCCTCCGTGTGCCCTGACAACGTGACGGACAGCAGGTATATCGACGGGGCGCTGAAGTGCTACGGCACGGGCTGCTGCCAGGCGCGCATATGCATGTCCACCAACGGCATGCTGCCCAGCTTGGTGTCTTACGAGCAGATTGACAAGAAGCGAAGCCCCATGCCTGCGTACGTGTTAATCGCAGAGGCGGGGTGGTTCGATGGTCAGCAGAATGTCTCAGGCAAGTCCCGGTCGGTAGCGGCGCAGGACGTCCCCATGGTTCTGCAGTGGGAGGTCTTGCCACTACCATCAGGCTTACCCACACCTGACGCCAAATCGCACCCGAATTGCACTCACCAAGTAAGGCAACAACTGTGCAAGAGCGTGCATAGCACCTGCAGAGCAGGAAAAAGAGGTTACACATGCCATTGCGAGGAGAGATACCAGGGCAACCCCTATAGCCCCGAAGATGATGGGTGCAGAGGTTAGCTTAGCATGTTAGATATATGCAGGTTAAGTTGTACTCAATTGATTTCCTTTCGTTCTCTGAAATCTCACTAATGGTTTTACCATTTTGTTTTTGACTCCAGGTCACCACGGCATCCAATTAACTACAGGTGAGAGCAGTAATGCTTCAGCTTTGCGACCATAATAAGTTTCTTTAAGTAGCAACTGTATCACTGCACTAGCTGCCATTGCTCCAGGTAGTACACAAAAATATCGGTGATAATAATTGTGCAATCATGTAATTTCTTAGGTGCATATATCGTTATTGGAGTTGCTATTGGGGCAGGACTCATACTTTCGGCTCTCAGTGTTGTCTTCATTTCCAACAAACTGAAACATAGGAGAGCAAAAATGTTGAAGTGGAAATTCTTCGAGCAAAATCGGGGGCGACTGTTGCAACAGTTGGTTTCACAGAGAGCTGATATTGCAGAAAGAATGATCATACCCTTGGAAGAGCTGGAGAAAGCAACGAATAATTTTGATAAATCCCGTGAGCTCGGTGGTGGAGGGCATGGTACAGTCTACAAAGGGATTTTATCAGACAAGCATGTCGTCGCTATCAAGAAACCGAAAAAGGTGATACAAAAGGAGATTGATGAGTTCATCAATGAGGTTGCCATCCTATCACAGATCAATCATAGAAATGTGGTGAAACTCTATGGTTGCTGCCTGGAGACAGAAGTCCCGATGTTAGTCTACGAATTCATATCCAATGGAACCCTTTATGACCACCTTCATGCCCAGGGCCCAAGTTCGTTGTCATGGGACAATAGGTTGCGGATTGCAACTGAGACTGCCGGATCTCTGTCATACCTTCACTCAACAGCTTCTGTACCAATCATTCACAGAGATATCAAATCTGGTAACATACTTTTGGACGATTCTCTTACATCAAAGATAGCAGACTTCGGTGCTTCAAGATATGTTCCAATCGATAGGTCAGGTGTAACAACAATGGTACAAGGTACAAGAGGGTATTTGGACCCTATGTACTTCTACACAGGGAGACTCACAGAGAAAAGTGATGTTTATAGCTTTGGAGTTATGCTGGTAGAATTGCTGACTAGAAAAAAGCCATTTTCATATTTGTCTTCTGAAGGAGAGGGCCTTGTTGTGGATTTTGCTACCTTGTATGCTGAAGGAAATTTGTCACAGATATTAGATCCACAAGTTATGGAGGAGGAAGACCAAAATGTACAAAAAGTCGCTGCACTTGCAGTAGAATGTATAAAGTTAAGACGGGAGGACCGTCCAACAATGAAACAAGTGGAGTCAACACTTGGAAGCATTCAATCAGACAAACAACATGTTCCAGATACTACCTTGGACAATGCACATGGCGATGGTATCGCAATGAATTATCCATCAGCTGCAGATGGAAGTGATGAATCGGCCAGAAGATATAGTATGGAAGAGGAGTTCATGTTATCTTCCAGGTATCCTCGGTAGTTCTGTCTAAGAGTGAGTTAAACAAACTGAATTCCCTATTTGTGTAACTTGTAGTGTTGACCTCCTGGATACTCCCCCTAGTGATGTATATACTGTGTGAGTGCAGGTACCACTAGTCATCAGGTCGTGCACAAGCATGGGGTAGTAAATTTTATCTATAATTACCACATGTATGTATTTATGGTCTCATTTTTTTACTTGATACATTTGTGGTCTTTTAATGCGTTAGTAAAGTGGACGAACATACTGACTTGCTTATCCCAATTACCTACTCCATAACAAAAAAAAGGAGGCTTCATACATGGTTTCCTCTATCTAACGCAGAAAACTATTGCTCGACACTTATTAACAACCAGAGTAAAATTTATCGGGTTGAATGCTAAATGTGTTCACATAATAAAAGGCAAATCTTACCACCCCTTTAGAGATGACAAAATTAAAGATAATGCACCAAAAAAATTTATTATTTAATACTCGTACAACTTCGTTTTCAAATCTGGAACTACAAAGGGAAATATAGATTTGAGCACATGAAACAAAAGTTTGTATTTTATGTTATGCACATAAATGTTTGGTTGAGTTTTGTTTGGCTTGATATGTAGCTGATTTCGATCTAATAGAGATAGAACACAGAAGCAATCATAACCAACGAAATCAGTTGGTCCATGTAATAATATTTAAACATCAGGATCAGAGCGTGTAAAAATTGATCAGTTCTATCGTGCAAGTAGGCAAGTACTGCTAGAAGCTTGTGTCTTGTTGCAATATATGAGAATGACATGAGTGAGAAATGCCATTCCACCCGAAGAATTCATAATGCTAGACAATCCTTGCAACTATATATAAAAGGGCTAGGATAAGAGCCCTACAGAAATATGTACGGGTAACAGGTAAGATTAGAGATGGTTATAAATATGCGGAGGATTTGAAGCACCAATGTGGTCTAAGAAAATACCATGACTCCATTCTCCAGATATAAACTTAAATAAATGTTGCAGAACTAACCTTCACCAATGACATATGGCTTTGAGCTGCTGATTGTTGAGTTATGCGTGCTTTTGCATGCCCCACCATAAGTTTAGAATTTCTATACTTACATTCGTATGGATATAAATAAGCTCAAGTCAGGTTCAATTGATTCTAGATAGATTTTAGTCAAAAAAATCCTAAATTTAAGACAATTAATTTAGATCGAATGGAGTATTTCCTTTTTTTTTTGCTTTCAGGTTTATTCTAAAAAAACCTATGTTTTTCCACATGCATCGCACCCACCGTATATCACGGAGGCCACCAGCTAGCAGGGCTAGCTTAGCAAATTGCTGAAACCTCTTTGCCCCTGTTATAAGAAATAAACACATCAGCGGACTGATGTGGAGAGGAAAATCAGTCACTACGAATTCGCTCATACAATATTACCAAAAAGAAATTCCATGATACAACAATTTGATTGTCCCAGATTAGACCATGGACAGAGTAGACAGGCAGCCGGAAAAGATCAATCAATAATGATGGAGCAGCTTACGAATCTAATTTGAAGAGAAATTGGACTGTTTACCTCTGATCGGTGAGACAACTCTCAGCGGCCCCCAACATTGCGGCAGATGTGAGGAAGCATGGAAACTCTCACAGTTTTTTTTTTTTTTTTTTTTTTTTTTTTTGAGATAACCAGCTGCGATCAATTAAACGGCACACTCAGATGCTAACACAGTTACAAGAAAGTCAGGAGGATCAATCCCCCACACCTCACAACACTTATTCTCGCAGCCAAAACGGGCTAAAGAATGCGCGACCTTGTTACCCGTACGACGCACATGCCTAACTGAGTGATCGGTGAAGTCCTTCAGCATCGATTTTATTTCCTGGACTAAAGGTCCATGTATGGACCTGTCCATGTCGTTGCTTCTGATCTCTCACAGTTGTTGTTGCTGAGGAACATGGCCGGCATGAAGGGTAGATGCGACCGGTACTGGATGACCGTGCCACAAATCAATGAGACGAAGATCAGTTGTTCGGTGAATCGCACAAATCAATGAGAAGAAGATCAATTGTTTGTTGAATCGCACGCCCTGCCTAATCGTAGGCGAGGTGATGCTGACATCTCTGTTTTTCTCCTTGTAGACAGAAAAGAGTCACGCCGGTAAAACACGGCACACGCCATCCAATGGCTAGCCATACATGATGTCTAGATCGGATGGATAACTTTTACCGTCTTCGGGAATAACTGTGGTAGCTCCTAGGAAGTCTCCAATTAGTAGTAATTGAAGTAAAGTAGATTGTATGTATTAAATCCAATATTATTGGCATCCTAAGAATTACTCAAGTTCAGTGAGACCAATCACATACATATCCTTTTTTTAAAAGCTTTACAGTAGGTTTACCCCACTGTTATTTTTATATATAAATTGCATACATATTCTCATGACCCTAGGTGCTATGCAAAATTAGGGTTCCTTTGATTTAAAGGATAGGAAAAGCATAGAAATAGGAAAGGTATAGGGTTGAAATGGCATGTCTACTTGAATCGTATAGAAAGATGAAGTGTGTTTGATTGTAACAAAAGAATTTTTTCGTGAGGTATGAGCTAATATTTTTTTTCCTGTAGGAATTACACTATAAGATTCCTATAGGATTTTTCCTATACGATATGTTCCTATGAATCAAACAACATGTATATGAAATTTTTTCATAGAAATTAAATCCTACACAATTCCTATGCAAATCCTTTAAATCAAAGGAGCCCTTAAAGAAAGTTGATCTATAAAGTTGTTACGCATTGGCTTCCTCGGTTCTTGCATGCTATATACGGTCATCCCTACAGTTACAAGTATTTTATTTAGTACATATTGGCATAGCTATTTAAATAAGTTTAATTATGTACTAGATGTCCAAATAAAATAAATACAGGTATATTTACATAGAAAATAACTCATCTTGGACTCAAAGAGAATACTGTGGTTTCACGACGTGAGGCTAATAATCAAACGCAATGCTTTTGCATATGTACCATCATGTCCGTACAATCAAGGCCAGGGGCTGACCACCTATCAGTTACGCCACCAGGATAGGACAAAACCAAGCCTTATAAGTAATATGCAAAATCAATCACTGAATGACATGATGACTAAGGAACCTAGACTGCATTTTTGTGTTCTGACGTTGGCCAATGGGTGAACGAAGCTGTAGGTGATTTGTTCAATCGGTGTTGGTCTGATTGGAAAATTACAACGTATCACATACCTGACATCAGCCAAAAATGGTACCGGAGCTGCAAAGCCTTGAGTAGATGGCCACATTTTATTTTGAAACGAGGCAAAAACTTTGCCTTTCATTGATATAGGAAAAAAAGGGTTGGTCTGTTTATAAGGAAACTGGCCGAAAAATCGTTACAACACGATACCACACGCCAATCCCGAGGCTACGCTCCACACGGATCGACGACCAACCAGGTCAACACCACACCTCAACGCAACAGGTGGAGACGAAAGACCAGAGCCACCGCTCCAACTACCACGCCGGCCCCAAGGCCGCGCCCCGCCTGGCCGAAGACGAACCCGCCTCCGCCGAACCACCAAAACACTCCACAAACCCCTCTATCCGGTGGACGTCCAAAGCAAGGCCTCAAGAGGCAAAGCGACACAAGAGCGCCGCCCACGCTCGATCCCGCGAGGGATCTAGGGTTCCCTGGAGAGCCCGGGCGGAGATCAAGAGACCCGCTTCGACGACACCTTCAAGAAGGATGCGGCGCCCACGAGCGTCACCGTCGTCGGTTCTGGCCGGCCGCCAAGACAAAACTTTCACCCAACGAAGAGTCCCAAAATCTCGCGCCCGTCCAACAAAGACCGGCACAGACCACCACCTGCATCCGCTGGATCGCGACCCCCCGGAGCCGTGCCTGTAGCCAACGGAGCACCGCCGGAAAGCACCGTGGGCGCTGCCGGAACGCCACATGTTGATGCTACATCATTGGCGAACTCTGCGTCCCCTGATCGTGCAAATTCCCATGCTGCCTGCAGTGAGGTGCTGTCAGCTGCATGTGCATGACACGGAAAATTCTGAGGCTACTTCCGCTGAGGTGCAGTCACCTGCATGATACGGCCAGCAAATGGGGACCAGGGAGAGGCACAAATCCGTCGGGGTCGTGGAGGCGGCTCGGGAGGTACGACCTTGCTTGTGGCTAGCACATGTCCGGCCCAAGGGGGCGATTAGAGAAATCTCTAGCAGAGCTTCTATTTTTCGAAATCGAAAAAAGTAAGTTCAGTCTTTCGAAAAATAAATTGTGAGTGTATTTAGTCACGGCAACAGAAACCGAAAAAGTGAGCTGAAAACGCGGAAATCAAACGCCGCGGGAAATCGAAACTCCCGATTGCACTCGATTTCATCCGATCAAGCTGAATTCATTCATAATTTACAATAATAGGGCAAAATACTTGCATCTTCCACCTACATTCGATATTAGGGACCTAAATTAGACTAGATTTAGTCCCCGGAGTGACTATACTGTCACCGGGGCGCTTAATGTCGCCGGCGGAGGGTTTTTGGTCGCCGGCTCTTCCTAGGCGACGATGAGCGCCGGCACCTCGACGGCCGCCGCCTCGGAGGTTCTCCCGCAGGCTAGAGGCGGCCCGTCGGCGCCGTTGTCGTCGTTGCCGCGCGGGGGCAGCGCCGGCAGCGGCGGGCTGCACGAGCCGGCAGCGGGGGGCGCCTCCGCTTCTCTTTCCTCAGCCGCCTCCTCGCGCGCTTGACGGCGCGCCATTAGTTCCGGCCACTTCCGGCAGGCCCGCTTCCATCCACCGTCGGAGCGCGACCACCTGGCGCGCTCCGCCGCCGCCCGTGCACCCGGCGGATGCCGAGGTGATCTTTCGCCGCCGATTCGGCCACCTCCCCTACCCACGTGTCTTAAACGGCCCATTTCGGTCGGAGGGGTGGTGGCCGAAGCGGCGGAGCTGCGTCGGAGGGGGCGGAATCGCTCGCCGGAGCGGCGGTGGCGGGAGTGAAAGCGGCGGAGGGGAGTAGGGTTTACGAACCGAACTCCCCTCCGCGGCCCCTTTTTATACGGGGCGTCCGCTCGATTTCTTGGGGGCCCGAACTCGTTTTACGGGCCAGGCCCCGAGTTCGGGCTCCGTTCTGGCCCATCTCCGAATCGAACCCCTAATCTCGCCGGACTTTTTCAGTTTCGGCCGCGAGTTCGGGCTCTGTTAGAGATGCTCTTAGGGAAGAAGAGTTCGGGTTAGAGCATCTGTAGCAACGCCGTATCGGATCCTCATTCGCATAATAGTCGATATTTTGCGGGTTTGGATGTAAGAAAAAGGCATGGAACAATATCCGACCCCATACGAAATATTTTATCTTGGTTATCCAGTTTCACGACGACGAAACCTCAACTACCCAGTTTCGGGAGGCTGCGCGAGCGTGAACCCTATCTCCTCCCCCGTGTTGGCGCGAAGGAACTTTCAGCTTCTCCATACTTTATTCTTTCCCACCAACCGCCGCCGCGCGCTGACGCAAATCCCGGCCGCTGCGGGCCCTCCCCTTCGAATCTGTCCGGCAAAAATACTCGCGCCGAGCCGCCGCGTCCGTTCCGCCCGTCGCTGCGCCCGCATCCTTCGGAATCGGCCGCGGATTCAGTGCCATCGCGGACGCCTCGCCGCGCCGAGGTATGGCACCCTCGCCACCATTCCAATTTGGTCACTAGCCGCGGATTCACCGCCGCCATGGACCCGTTACTCGTTCGCTGGTGCCGCTTTGTAGATGGACCCGTGCACGCTGTTCTTGATGGAGGATTCTTCCTCCTCCGATGACTTTGATTTGGAGGATTTCCTCGACAATGACATCGAGCAAATAACTGTAATCCTTGCGGCGAAGGAGATCTTGGACATGAGGCCGAAGAGGCAGAAGGGGTAGTCCATGGGGCTGCTGTGCATCCCCCGCAACCATGCTCTTGGGCACAATATGCTCATGTGGGATTACTTCGCCGAGGTACCTACATACCCGCCTCATCTATTGTTGAATACTTAGATCTTTGTTTAACAAGATCGTTGATGCATGCGAGAGCAATACACGCTATTCAAGTGCAAGATGAATGCGGACGGGCTCGTAGGATTTAGTGCTCGCCAAAAGATATCCGCCATCATGCGCATCTTTGACTACTGCATTCCGGTGGACTATGCCGATTAGTATCTTCGCATAGGTGAAGATATGACCATAGAATCCATTGGTCGATTTTGCAAGGTTATGATTCGTTTCTTTGGGCCGACGTATCTTTGAGCTCCCAATGAAGAAGATACCATTAGATTAATGGCAGAGAACGAATGTCGAGGTTGGCCGCGTATGCTATGTACCATTGATTGAATGCATTGACATGGAAAATTTGTCCAAAAGCTTGGCAAGGCTTCTACTATGACAAGAGCAAAGAACCGAGGATCGTGCTTGAGGCAGTTGCATCCTAGGATATTTGGATTTGGCACAACTTTTTGGTTTTGCTAGGTTCTCTCAATGATATCAATGTGTTGCATAGACCCCACTTTCTTGCCCGGCTAGCTAAAGGTGATGCCCCAGCTTGCAACTACACCATCAACAGGGAGTATACGATAGGGTACTACACTGCCGATGGTATATACCCGGATTGGGTTACATTTGTGAGGAGCATCAAGGTTCCAATGGCCAGAACTGAAGCTGAGTTTGCAAAAGCACAATAGGCAGCCCGAAAAGACATTGAGAGGGCTTTTGGTGTTTTGCAAGCTAGATTTGCAATATTCTGAGGTCTAGCCCGATTTTGTAATATGCAAACCCTCAAGGAAATCATGACCACTTGTGATTCTACACAATATGATTATCGAGGATGAGAGGGGTTTGAACTTATAATTTTTCTTTTATAATGTTGACACTCGGGTAAAACCAGCAAGAAACTCGGATACTATTGCGGCATTTCTTAAGACATACCGGGAGATTGAGAATTTCGGGTCAGCAGAACAATTTCAGCTTGATCTCATTCACCACCATTGGCAGAGGCACGACAACTAGAATTTATTTGTATTTCAAACCATTTATTATTCATTGAATTATTGTTGTATTTGTGTGTGGCTAAACATTTGTTGTAATTCAGATTATTGTTGTATTGTATGGCACTAAAACATTTGTTGTATGATTTGATCCATTGTGATTGATATGTCAAATGTTGCAAAACGCGTTTGGGGTGGCCTCCATACGCGTATTTAGGGTTTGCGGTTTACGGTATCTGCTGGAGATTCTATTAGCGATTAGCATTGAGCGGGCGGCTGGTATGCCACTTCATCCCACGGTTATGCATCCATGATGATTATGATCTGATGGACTGTTATCACCAGATTTTGGCTAAATCAGGAGGTGGGCCGCGATCGAGATGGGCTTGGGAGATTACATATGGAAGAAGTATGAAGCGGCCTGGCACGGAGAATTTGGGCTAGTTAGCCCGTGTATCTTAATATAATAGATTGTATACCGGTTTAGAAGTTAGATTTTATCTCGTGCACGGTTTAGTGCACGCCCGCATTAGAAAGTCCCCTGGACTATAAATATGTACCTAGGGTTTATGGAATAAACAACAACTCACGTTCAACCCCAAAAACAAACCAATCTCGGCGCATCGCCAACTCCTTCGTCTCGAGGGTTTCTATCGGGTAGCGACATGCTGCCTAGATCGCATCTTGCGATCTAGGCAGCACAAGCCCCACGTTGTTCATGCGTTGCTCGTACCGAAGCGCTTTTGATGGCGAGCAACGTGGTTATCATTAGATGTGTTAGGGTTAGCATTGTTCTTCGTTTAAGCATGCTTACGTAGTGCAACCCTTGCATATCTAGCCGTCCTCACGCCTATCTCAGGTGTGGGGGCGGCACCCCGCTTGATCATTATTTAGTAGATCTGATCCGTTACGATTGCTCCTTGTTCTACAAGGATTAGTTTAATATCTGCAATAGTTTGGCCTTACAAAGGGGGGAGGATCCTGTGGCACGTAGGGTGGCGTTCGCAAGTCCTAAACGGGATGTTCCTAGGATCAACTTCATGTTGGTTTTTTGGCCTTGTTTAGGATCGGCTTACGAGCACCGTGCGTGGCCATCTGGCCCAACCTGGAGTAGGATGATCCGATTATGTGGTGAAAACCCTAAATCGTCGTAGATCTCATTAGCTCCATCTTGATCAAGCAGGACCACCAAGTATTCGTACACCCCGTACGGATCATGGGTGGATCGGCTCTTTGAGCCGATTCACAGGATAACCCGAGAGCCGATCGAGGCTCGTATTTAACGTTTACATGTATGCCCCGCAGAAACTAAGCGAGGCAATCTCATCACCTTCCCGACCGGGTATAGGTCAGGTGGCACGCCCTTGCACTTCGCAACGCCGCGTGTGACCGGAAGAGCATTGCGGGCCGTCGCTCGGAGGGGTCTCAGCCAGCCGCAGCTCTAGGCTCCCCCGGCTCTACAGGTGTTGACAAGGCCGCTGCCCGCCGGTGGGTTTTGGCGGTCAACACATTCTCGGCACGCCCGGTGGGACAATCGTCTACATCAACCGCATCGCCATCTACATCCGAGATGGCGGACGGCACGCCGATCACATGCGACGAGATCAAAGCCATCCTCGAAGCCGCACTCTTCGGCTCCTCCCACCGAACCCACTCCCATGGCGTCAGGGGGAGGGGCTCCACGCCCGAAGGCGCGCTTGAGGAGAGGGATCTCTCCACCCCGTTGGAGGAGCGCACCAAGTCTCTGAAGCATGGGGATCTACCCAAGGAGCTCAGAAGGGAACATGACGGGATCAAGGCAACCCTTGGAGCCGAACTCATCGGCTCCACTGAGAAGACCCGGCCGCACGGTATCGGGCTTGGTAGGAACCCACGCCCGGGGCCCGGCGTCGACACGGTGGATCTCAGCCACCCCATAGATCGGCCAAAGTGTTCCTTTGGTATCAATGTGGCGGGATCCGCAAGCCGCCATGACAAAGGGGAAACAGAAAGCAGCCACTCCCGTGGCAAGGATGAAGAGGGGGCCGATCCGCGCGGCCAACCCCGAGGCGAGGACATGCGGTACCTGGCAAGGGAGGGAATAAAAAGCATGCGGTATCAACGCCCACACTCCAAGCACCCTCTCAGCAAATACGAGCAACACCAAGACCGACGTTGGCGCTACGACGCCGACGATGAGAGGAATGTCCGGTCTGATGCCGAGGTCGGAAGGTACCGCCAACATGGTAGAAGCAACAACGGGTACGGCCGTCGCGCCGAAGGGAGGCCAAGGGGACGGAGTGACATGGATAAGCACTGGGACTGCCCGTTTTTTAAACATTGCTGGGACTCAGGGATGAGCCGATTGCCAACAATCGAGGACTGCCCGGAATGCAAACAAAGAAAGAAGGGTGCCGCTAACGTGTCTGCGTTCAGCCGGCTAGGGCCTTTCCCGCATCGGGACAAGCGTGCCGAGCCCCCTCAGATGGAAGATCTCGAGGAGCTAGAGGACGATAGTGAAGGATACAAATATCGTCGGTCCGATATGGTACCCCGATGGGCTCAGCCATTCCCGAAGCAAAGAGTCCAGCGTCCGCAAGGGTTGAAAGAAACTGAAAGATTATATCTGCGCACGCTAAGGAGGGCACGGCCCGATCTGGCCGCCAAAATTCTGCGAACCTTGGACGAGGAAGGTCAGCCACGAAGAAAAGAGTGGCGCCCCGAACAGAGGAAAGCCGATGATGAAACATCGGCTGGCACAAATATGGTGTTTATCCTCCCTTCGGAGTTCAATGCCCCAGGGTTAGACGAGACCTCCGTGGCACAACTTGACTGCGGCCCACGGCCAGTTATCTTTGAGAAGCCACGAGACAGGAGCTACAGGCATCTGAAGGCCCTGTACCTACGAGGGTATATTGATGGGAGGCCTGTAAACAGGATGCTGGTGGACACCGGAGCGGCAGTTAACATCATGCCGTATTCTATGCTACGTCGGGCCGGGACGCTCGAGTTCGGATCTAATCAAGACCAACGTAACGTTGAGCGACTTCAACGGCCAAGCATCCGAAGCACAAGGAGTTCGAATGTGGATCCGACCGTAGGAAGAAAAACCATCCCCACGGCGTTCTTTATCGTTGATAGCACGAGCGAGTTATGCTGTTTTGCCAGGAAGAGATTGGATCCACGCCAACCGCTGCATTCCCTCCACGATGCACCAATGCATAATACAGTGGGATGGGGATGAGGTAGAGGTCGTCCAAGCCGACGACTCGGCCGAAGTTTCAACGGCCGGCATGAACGCATGGGAAGCAGCGAGGCCAAGAACCCCTTTCGAGCATCAAATTGGACGACCGCGAGCGCATCGATGTGACGAAGGGAAGGGTTAAGCTAGTTTTATCCACCGGCCCGACCATGTAGTGTAAGCCAAGCAATGTGCAAGTCGGCGAGGCTGATCCTTGTGATCGGCCCCAAGGATCCGTGAAGGAGCGTTACAAGACCTTCACCGAGCAAACAACGTGGAGGCCGATTCCGATGATCGGCCGGGAATATCCTCACCCACCTTTCTGCCTCGGGTTCAACATGTTATCCAACGAGCCGATACCATCAATTCTCTTGACGAGAATCGGCTCGGGGGGCACCCGGTATATAAAATACGAGGGTGTGCAATGGAACCATTTCATCTTCCGTTGATGGGTATTGGAACATGGGGGGCCGATATACAAGTCGGCCGGAAAAAATAAAAAAAAAATTCGAAAAATTTCAGGCATAGCCGATGCAAGCGAGCATCGACTTAAGAGCGAGAGGGGTAGTTTCCTCCAAGAGTCCGGAGAGCGTCGAAACACGAAAACGTTCTCACCGGAAGTTGCTTCAGCCTGCCGAAGATGATGAGCTGATCTGATCAGCAAGGCGCAAGGTTTGGACTAAAGAAGCTCGGGGGAGGGCAGCTCGTCCTGGAATTCCCTCATTCTAAAGAAGCCGATTTGTTCTAAATCGGTTGATACGGCGTTGTGAGTTAGAAACCAAGGATGATTGACGTAATCAGCTCGCTGCTATTCTCACCTTGAAGGCCCGGGGGCAGCTCACTTTGAAGGTCTCTCGCTCCGGGAGCCGATCTCGTTGGGATCGGCCGAACTCGCACCGCAAGTTACCCGAGGAACGGTGCCTATGTTGCAAAATTATCATAGCTTGCCTGGATCGGCTGTATGGACCCTCAACGGAAGGGAGGTGATCGGCTGGTGGCCCTGCGGGATAACTCTTTTGGACGGGGTTGGGCCCGCCCCGAAATCTCAATGGTGATGATCCATCCTTTACCCTCGCCGTGGCTAAGGCTCGGGGGGCAGCTCGCCCTCGAGGTCTAACCAACTCTGTCAAAATGGGCCCGCTCTTCGTGTCGGCTCGTTCAAAAGACGGTGTTTATTGTAGAGGGAAGTTGTCGGAGGTGAACGAGCAGAATTCGGAGAGAATAAAGAAGAGGAGACCTGACATTATTTCAGGAGTTTTGCCGCTAGGTCCAACATGTCATCTTGAATGAGATCTGTGGATTCGCGCGAATAAGGCTTGGACTTGTGTGGCAAGGGGTTTGGGTCTAGATGGATCTGTCTCGAAATCTAGTGTGGGAGGCCGGTGCGATGCCATCGGCTTGTTGGGCATGGTCTAGTGTGGCAATCGGCAGAATCAGGAGGGAAGACAATCGGCTAAATTATCATAAATGGAATCGGCAAAATCGAGTTGGGGAATTTCTTCATTGATGAGCCAGATTTCTTACAGAGAAGAGCTGATTGCCCTCAAAAGAGAAGACCAGGGGGATACATTGCCCCGTCTGCTACTGCTAGTCCTATGCTAAGACCCTATCTAGGGGCCGCTGCTGCCCTCGTCGTCGTCGTCGTCACCGTCGTCGCCACCGCCGGTGCTACTCCCCGCCGGCTCGTCGTCGCTGCTCCAGCGGCCGCCGATAGGACCCTCGTCGTCTTCGTCCTCTTCGTCGGCGTCATCGTCACTGTCGACGTCGCTGAAGTTCCCGGGCCAGAGGTGGCGGCGTTTGGCCGGCGGCTCGTCGGAGGAGCTGTCTTCATCCTCCTCCTCCTCTCCCTCTTCCTTCACCTCCTCGGAGGTGGTGAAGTCCGCCCAAGAGAGACGGTCGTCTTCGCTCTCCTCCACTACTTCCTCGTCAGCAAGGAAGCGGAGGTCGCTCTCCCCGTCGGTTTGGGATTTGTCATCCTCGGACCAGACGGAGGAGTCATGGTCCTCTTTGTCCCACTTCGTCGGGGCAAGGATGTCATACGCCGCTTGTGTACCCCACGAGGGCGTCGACTCTCGGATGGGAGAAGACACGTGGGAAGGATCCGACGAAGAAGAAGAGGAAGAGGAAGAGGACATGGTTGCGAGGGAGGGTTTTTTGGAGCACTACTCGCGGAAGGGGTAAAGAAGAGAACTGTTCGTTGTGGCTAAATAAAAGGAGGTGGGGGTTTTAATTTCCGAGCAGTTCTCGAGGACCCGGTGCCAAAACTGTCAAATCGTGCGGAGAAGTTGGGAAGGCAAGTCGTCATGATAAGGCGTGCTGCGACGGTTCCGCTCTGCCGTGACACGACCCCTCCGAGGAAAAAGCAGTGGTTTTGAAATTATCATTACCAAAACCGAGGGGGCATGTGTTATCACCGGATTTTGGCTAAATCGGGAGGTGGGCCGCGATCGAGATGGGCTTGGGAGATTACATATGGAAGAAGTATGAAGCGGCCTGGCACGGAGAATTTGGGCTAGTTAGCCCGTGTATCTTAATATAATAGATTGTATACCGGTTTAGAAGTTAGATTTTATCTCGTGCACGGTTTAGTGCACGCCCGCATTAGAAAGTCCCCTGGACTATAAATATGTACCTAGGGTTTATGGAATAAACAACAACTCACGTTCAACCCCAAAAACAAACCAATCTCGGCGCATCGCCAACTCCTTCGTCTCGAGGGTTTCTATCGGGTAGCGACATGCTGCCTAGATCGCATCTTGCGATCTAGGCAGCACAAGCCCCACGTTGTTCATGCGTTGCTCGTACTGAAGCGCTTTTGATGGCGAGCAACGTGGTTATCATTAGATGTGTTAGGGTTAGCATTGTTCTTCGTTTAAGCATGCTTACGTAGTGCAACCCTTGCATATCTAGCCGTCCTCACGCCTATCTCAGGTGTGGGGGCGGCACCCCGCTTGATCATTATTTAGTAGATCTGATCCGTTACGATTGCTCCTTGTTCTACAAGGATTAGTTTAATATCTGCAATAGTTTGGCCTTACAAAGGGGGGAGGATCTCGTGGCACGTAGGGTGGCGTTCGCAAGTCCTAAACGGGATGTTCCTAGGATCAACTTCATGTTGGTTTTTTGGCCTTGTTTAGGATCGGCTTACGAGCACCGTGCGTGGCCATCTGGCCCAACTCGGAGTAGGATGATCCGATTATGTGGTGAAAACCCTAAATCGTCGTAGATCTCATTAGCTCCATCTTGATCAAGCAGGACCACCAAGTATTCGTACACCCCGTACGGATCATGGGTGGATCGGCTCTTTGAGCCGATTCACGAGGATAACCCGAGAGCCGATCGAGGCTCGTATTTAACGTTTACATGTATGCCCTGCAGGAAACTAAGCGAGGCAATCTCATCACCTTCCCGACCAGGTATAGGTCAGGTGGCACGCCCTTGCACTTCGCAACGCCGCGTGTGACCAGAAGAGCATTGCGGGCCGTCGCTCGGAGGGGTCTCAGCCAGCCGCAGCTCTAGGCTCCCCCCGGCTCTACAGTGTTGACAAGGCCGCTGCCCGCCGGTGGGTTTTGGCAGTCAACATGGACACAATTAATAATCATTCACAATTAATAATCATTACGATTCAATGTGAAGGTTGTTAGTTTTTAATTAGTAAATATAAAATATAAGATAAAATATATTCACTATTAAATTAAAACAGGTGAATGCTTGATGTCACAAACATGCCAAAGAGTATTTTTTAGGCCTATATCCCAAAATATTTTCTCCTCGCTCAGCCGTCTCCTTAAAAATCCACCAGCATAATGTTTCATGATACGAGTATATTGCAGCAGCATCACTCGAAAAGGGGCCATGCGTATTCAGGTGAAACATGCAATGTCAAACTTCTCCATAATATCACACTTAGCACTATTTACATACCAAATGCTACCGCTAACAACTAACAACATAGTGGATAACAAATCTTATCTTATCTCTAGCGCCCTTATCCTGACTCCCCAAACCGGCCGTCACTTAAAATATGATCCACAAATATCTCATGTATTTTTTTTAAAAAACCTTTGACTGTGTGGGAGTCCCCCACAGCCTCCTTCATTAAACCCTTATAAAAACTTTACAAAAGCATATGTACAGAAACGAAAAGAAAAAAACTAAGGCAAAGAGGTGATCCAAGCTGATAAGGGATCAACAGAGGAAGCTTTCACCCTATATTTAAGCATGGTGACCTCAAAACAAAAACAAGCTTTCCAACTTCTAAAAAAATGGTCTAATTCCTTTGAAAATCCAATCATTCCTTTGCTTCCATATGCACCAACATGTCAAAATGATCACCTCAATAAAGCATGGTCCCTTGAAACCCTTTTTGAAGGCAGTAAGAACCTCAGTTATCTCTCCAAGTTTCCAAGGAATTTGGAGATAATTCCAGATTCTAGTGCTTGAACATGCAATTAAAGAAGAGATGCCTCCAATCCTCAAAATAACTGCCAGGACAAAGAACACAAGGATAGTCTGAGGTGACATTCCAGTGCCTTCGAACAAGCATATCCTTCGTATTAAAAATATTTCATGTATTGTTGAAATATAGTTTTTAGTAGGGAGTTACGATCCTAAAAAATCTCATATACTGTTAAAGATAGCGTGTCTTGTTGTGTAGCCGTTTATATACTCCAGTAGCCAATGTCTCATGCAGGCATCACGAGCGTTCGTGGTGTGGGCGGCGAGTTGCTGCATGGTGCTGTAGTTGAGATACAATGTATGATGGTCCTGATGGTTTTGTGGAGGTGAAAGAACATGTCCATTGCCCCATGTGTGGTTTTGGTAATTGATGACAATCCCTATGAACTAACGGTTGCATTGAGAATCTATCTTAGATCAAGTCCATAGCCATGTGTTGGTCTCAAGGTTACAAGATGGAGAAGATGGAGTACTATGATGAAGACGGTGTCGAAGAGAGACGAAGACAGTGTTGAAGATGAAGAGAAATGAAGACGGCGTAGAAGATGGATGAAGACGGTGGCGTGCGTACAAGATGGAGACAGTGGCGTGTATGTTAGAGGAAGACGGTGGCATGTACAATGATGAAGAGGGTGAAGATGGAGCTTGCCGACTCGAGAGGAACGCGCAAGGATAAGGTTTGTGCTCGATAGGATAGTGAGTCACATCATCGGAGAGAGCTCAAACCTTGCATGCATTGCATCGTGTTTCTTGGTTGTTCTTGGTTCTTATCCATGAGATGAGTTAGAGCTTGTGTTCATTCTCATGATAAGCTCTAGCTCATCGGAAACAGATTCCGGTTGCATCGCATGTTGCATGTGCAAGGGTGATGATTTTCCCGATATACCATATTAAAAGGTTACACCTCTATGACCATGAGAAAATCATCATCCACTCTTTTCCATGATTTCATCATGTGAGAAGGTATCTCTTGTCGTCCTCTTTTCAACAAAATTGATTTCACTGCATTCCGAGTTTCCTAGCTCAAGTTATGAATTTTACAGTTGATGCATATTTATAAAAAGAAAAAGAAAAAACATTATTGGGCCGGGCGGTACTACCGTGGGCGGTACCAGCCAAAGTACCACACGCACAGTTTTGTATGCTGGATCGCAAGCGGTACCAGGCCGGTACCGGCCCGGTAGTACCGTAGCCCATTTACGGTACCGGCCCGGTACCAGACCGGTACTACTGGCCGGCCCGCCTAGTTTTTTTCTTTTTTTTCGAGCCTCCTTCTCTCTCCACCTGGGCCACACTCAGCTGACCGGCCCACCCAACTGCGCCCGCCTGGATCGCTCCAGGCCGCCCCGCGCCTTGGGCCGCTCCAGGCCGCCTCGCCTTGGGCTGCCGTGCCCCGCACGGGCCAGCATCACCGAGCCGCTGCCGCTCGCCCGTGCTAGCCTCGCTCCCACCCAGCGCTGCGTTGACCTCCCAATCGGGAGGGACCCAAATTCCCGCACCGCTGTGCTGCATGCGTGCAGCTGCTGCTGCGTGTTCACACACGCGCGCAGTGAAATCCATGCTGCCATCTGCTGCTCTGCTGTTTCTGCCGCGCTGCTGATCCGCTGTCTCCTCTCTCTCAGTTCTGCTTTGCTCTATTTTCAGCACACCGCTCCGCAGAGCGGTACTACCGGTTTCGGGCATTTTTCGTCTATTTTTTCCACAGTTCGCGCGCGAGCGGTGGTACCGCTTTGACAAGCGGTAGTACCGCTCGGGCGCGAATCTGACCGTTTTTTTAGCCCAACGGACATATTTTGGAGCCCCCTATTTATACCTCTCTTCCACCTCCGACCCAACCACTTCTCCCCACTCATTCTCTCTTCTCCATTGTTGACCTTGGAGAGCTTCTTCCTCCTCTTGATCCCCCACTATTTCTTGCATATTTTTGGGGGAAAGGAGAGAGGAGATCTAGATCTAGAGCTTCACCAATTGAATCCCTCTCCAAGTGAGAGGATCTTGCTAGATCTAGATCTTGGAGTTATTTGGTGTTTCTCCTCATATTTTTTCTTCCTCCCTTATTCCCCCAATAGCTTTTGTAGCTTTGTTGGAATTTGGGAGAGAAGAATTTGGGCATCTTAGTGGTGTTCTTAGCCATTGCATTAGGTGCATCGGTTTGGGTTCTCTCCAGGGTTTCGGTCTCGTAGAGGGCGTGTTTGACCTTAGTGGTGTTCTTGTAGCCTTTTGTGGCCTTGTAACCTTTGTGGCCTTGTCGTCTTTGTGGCGTGGTAACCTTAGTGGTGTTGTTTCCTTTGTGGAGTGTGGTATCTTTTGTGGTTTTGGAGCTGGTTGTGGCGCGTTCGTGTCTTGGTGGCTTTGTTGCCGGTGTGGCGTGTTGTAGCCTCTTGTGGCCTTGTACTTGAGAGCCTCCGTGTTGTGGAGTTTCCTCAAGCTTGATACTTGGGAGTTTGCCCAAGCTTGTACGGGTTCGGTGACCATCCTCAAGGGTCCCTTAGTGGATCGAGGCTTTCCACTTGGTGGAAGGGCTCGAGGAGAATACGGTGGCCCTAGTGGCTCATTGGAGTGCCTCGTGCCTCCACAGCGCTCCAACGGAGACGTAGCACCCTTGGGTGTGAACTTCGGGATACATCGTCGTCTCCTCGTGTACCGGTTACTTCTCAACCCGAGCTCCTTTACCTATCTTGCTTGATGTGCTATACCTAGCTTGTTATCACCTTGTTGCTCATCATGCTAGCATAGGTTGTTGGTGCACTTAGGCAAACCCCTAGTTGATAGGCTTTGAGCTAAACTAGTAAACACTTAGTAGTTTTATTCCGCCTAGTTTAGCTCTCAAGTAGAAGTTTTTATACACCTCCTATTCACCCCCCCTCTAGGAGACGTCCTTGTACATTCAATTGGTATCAGAGCTAGGGCTCTCTTATCTTGTTGGGCTTCACCGCCTAGAGAGTAATGACGTCGGCTAGACGATTAGTGCACATTTCCACTTTTACATTTGATGGCACTAATTATGATGCTTGGAAATTCTACATGCTTGGTTATTTTAGGGGCATGCACCCACATATGGAGCAAATTCTTGATATGGGTTTTTCTCCTCCTAAGGATCCACAAAATCCAACCTTTGAGGAGAAGAAAAACTCTTATCTAGATGCTCAAAATACTAAAGTGCTTTGCCATGTTGTGAGTCATGTAGTGATTTCCTCCATCGCGCCTTTCCGGAGTGCTCATGAGTTTTGGACAAAGCTTCAAGATACATATGGTGGGTCCAAGACCATTGAGGATGATCGCACTCCTTCCACTTCACCAATGTGTGGTAAGACACAAGGTAATGGCATGGTGAGTGGTGATGAACATTGCATTGTTGATGGTGAGCTTTCTCTTGATGATTCTTCATCCCTATCCCATTGCAATGCTTCATCTTTGGACTTGAACACTTGTAGCACTATAAATGCTTTACATGCTAGTGTTGGTAGTCCTTGCATATCTTCATTCCATGATGATATGCTTGCCTTGTCTTGTTGCCATAATGAAAATACTTTGCTTTCCTCTAGTATTTGTGTGACTAACAATGTAGAGGGAACCAAGGATACTATGGGCCAAGACAAGATCTTTGATGGAGCTTCAATTACTTCATCCTCTTCATCACCTCATGGTTCCTACACTTGCCTTATGGCTAAGGCTTCTAAGGTATCTCCTTCCTTGGAACACTATCTATTTAGTGATGATGAGGATGATGATATGGAAGAACTTAATGTTGCTTCCTTAAACATGATGGGTGAGTTAGTATTCCATGCTCTCCATGATGTCGCCGGCGGAGGGTTTTTGGTCGCCGGCTCTTCCTAGGCGACGATGAGCGCCGGCACCTCGACGGCCGCCGCCTCGGAGGTTCTCCCGCAGGCTAGAGGCGGCCCGTCGGCGCCGTTGTCGTCGTTGCCGCGCGGGGGCAGCGCCGGCAGCGGCGGGCTGCACGAGCCGGCAGCGGGGGGCGCCTCCGCTTCTCTTGCCTCAGCCGCCTCCTCGCGCGCTTGACGGCGCGCCATTGGTTCCGGCCACTTCCGGCCGGCCCGCTTCCATCCACTGTCGGAGCGCGACGACCTGGCGCGCTCCGCCTCCGCCCGTACACCCGGCGGATGCCGAGGTGATCTTCTGCCGCTGATTCGGCCACCTCCCCTACCCACGCGTCTTAAACGCCCCATTTCGGACGGAGGGGTGGTGGCCGAAGCGGCGGAGCTGCGTCGGAGGGGGCGGAATCGCTCGCCGGAGCGGCGGTGGCGGGAGTGAAAGCGGCGGAGGGGAGTAGGGTTTACGAACCGAACTCCCCTCCGCGGCCCCTTTTTATACGGGGCGTCCGCTCGATTTCTTGGGGGCCCGAACTCGTTTTACGGGCCGGGCCCCGAGTTCGGGCTCCGTTCTGGCCCATCTCCGAACCGAACCCCTAATCTCGCCGGACTTTTTCAGTTTCGGCCGCGAGTTCGGGCTCTGTTAGAGATGCTCTTAGGGAAGAAGAGTTCGGGTTAGAGCATCTGTAGCAACGCCGTATCGGATCCTCATTTGCATAATAGTCGATATTTTGCGGGTTTGGAGGTAAGAAAAAGGCATGGCACAATATCCGACCCCATACGAAATATTTTATCTTGGTTATCCAGTTTCACGACGACGAAACCTCAACTACCCAGTTTCGCGAGGCTGCGCGAGCGTGAACCCTATCTCCTCCCCCGTGTTGGCGCGAAGGAACTTTCAGCTTCTCCATACTTTATTCTTTCCCACCAACCGCCGCCGCGCGCTGACGGAAATCCCGGCCGCTGCGGGCCCTCCCCTTCGAATCTGTCCGGCAAAAATACTCGCGCCGAGCCGCCGCGTCCGTTCCGCCCGTCGCTGCGCCCGCATCCTTCGGAATCGGCCGCGGATTCAGTGCCATCGCGGACGCCTCGCCGCGCCGAGGTATGGCACCCTCGCCACCATTCCAATTTGGTCACTAGCCGCGGATTCACCACCGCCATGGACCCGTTACTCGTTCGCTGCTGCGCTTTGTAGATGGACCCGTGCACGCTGTTCTTGATGGAGGATTCTTCCTCCTCCGATGACTTTGATTTGGAGGATTTCCTCGACAATGACATCGAGCAAATAACTGTAATCCTTGCGGCGAAGGAGATCTTGGACATGAGGCCGAAGAGGCAGAAGGAGTAGTCCATGGGGCTGCTGTGCATCCCCCGCAACCATGCTCTTGGGCACAATATGCTCATGTGGGATTACTTCGCCGAGGTACCTACATACCCGCCTCATCTATTGCTGAATACTTAGATCTTTGTTTAACAAGATCGTTGATGCATGCGAGAGCAATACACGCTATTCAAGTGCAAGATGAATGCGGACGGGCTCGTAGGATTTAGTGCTCGCCAAAAGATATCCGCCATCATGCGCATCTTTGACTACTGCATTCCGGTGGACTATGCCGATTAGTATCTTCGCATAGGTGAAGATATGACCATAGAATCCATTGGTCGATTTTGCAAGGTTATGATTCGTTTCTTTGGGCCGACGTATCTTTGAGCTCCCAACGAAGAAGATACCATTAGATTAATGGCGAGAGAACGAATGTCGAGGTTGGCCGCGTATGCTATGTACCATTGATTGAATGCATTGACATGGAAAATTTGTCCAAAAGCTTGGCAAGGCTTCTACTATGACAAGAGCAAAGAACCGAGGATCGTGCTTGAGGCAGTTGCATCCTAGGATATTTGGATTTGGCACAACTTTTTGGTTTTGCTAGGTTCTCTCAATGATATCAATGTGTTGCATAGACCCCACTTTCTTGCCCGGCTAGCTAAAGGTGATGCCCCGACTTGCAACTACACCATCAACGGGGAGTATACGATAGGGTACTACATCGCCGATGGTATATACCCGGATTGGGTTACATTTGTGAGGAGCATCAAGGTTCCAATGGCCGGAACTGAAGCTGAGTTTGCAAAAGCACAATAGGCAGCCCGAAAAGACATTGAGAGGGCTTTTGGTGTTTTGCAAGCTAGATTTGCAATATTCTGAGGTCTAGCCCGATTTTGTAATATGCAAACCCTGTAATATGCAAACCCTCAAGGAAATCATGACCACTTGTGATTCTACACAATATGATTATCGAGGATGAGAGGGGTTTGAACTTATCATTTTTCTTTGATAGTGTTGACACTCGGGTAAAATCAGCAAGAAACTCAGATACTATTGCGGCATTTCTTAAGACATACCGGGAGATTGAGAATTTCGGGTCAGCAGAACAATTTCAGCTTGATCTCATTCACCACCATTGGCAGAGGCACGACAACTAGAATTTATTTGTATTTCAAACCATTTATTATTCATTGAATTATTGTTGTATTTGTGTGTGGCTAAACATTTGTTGTAATTCAGATTATTGTTGTATTGTATGGCACTAAAACATTTGTTGTATGATTTGATCCATTGTGATTGATATGTCAAATGTTGCAAAACGCGTTTGGGGTGGCCTCCATACGCGTATTTAGGGTTTGCGGTTTACGGTATCTGCTGGAGATTCTATTAGCGATTAGCATTGAGCGGGCGGCTGGTATGCCACTTCATCCCACGGTTATGCATCCATGATGATTATGATCTGATGGACACAATTAATAATCATTCACAATTAATAATCATTACGATTCAATGTGAAGGCTGTTAGTTTTTAATTAGTAAATATAAGATATAAGATAAAATATATTCACTATTAAATTAAAACAGGTGAATGCTTGATGTCACAAACATGCCAAAGAGTATTTTTTAGGCCTATATCCCAAAATATTTTCTCCTCGCTCAGCCGTCTCCTTAAAAATCCACCAAGCATAATGTTTCATGATACGAGTATATTGCGGCGGACATCACTCGAAAAGGGGCCATGCGTATTCAGGTGAAACATGCAATGTCAAACTTCTCCATAATATCACACTTAGCACAATTTACATACCAAATGCTACCGCTAACAACTAACAACATAGTGGATAACAAATCTTATCTTATCTCTAGCGCCCTTATCCTGACTCCCCAAACCGGCCGTCACTTAAAATATGATCCACAAATATCTCATGTATTTTTTTTTTTGAAACCTTTGACTGTGTGGGAGTCCCCCACAGCCTCCTTCATTAAACCCTTATAAAAACTTTACAAAAGCATATGTACAGAAACGAAAAGAAAAAAACTAAGGCAAAGAGGTGATCCAAGCTGATAAGGGATCAACAGAGGAAGCTTTCACCCTATACTTAAGCATGGTGACCTCAAAACAAAAACAAGCTTTCCAACTTCTAAAAAATGGTCTAATTCCTTTGAAAATCCAATCATTCCTTTGCTTCCATATGCACCAACATGTCAAAATGATCACCTCAATAAAGCATGGTCCCTTGAAACCCTTTTTGAAGGCAGTAAGAACCTCAGTTATCTCTCCAAGTTTCCAAGGAATTTGGAGATAATTCCAGATTCTAGTGCTGAACATGCAATTAAAGAAGAGATGCCTCCAATCCTCAAAATAACTGCCAGGACAAAGAACACAAGGATAGTCTGAGGTGACATTCCAGTGCCTTCGAACAAGCATATCCTTCGTATTAAAAATATTTCATGTATTGTTGAAATATAGTTTTTAGTAGGGAGTTACGATCCTAAAAAAATCTCATATACTGTTAAAGATAGCGTGTCTTGTTGTGTAGCCGTTTATATACTCCAGTAGCCAATGTCTCATGCAGGCATCACGAGCATTCGCGGTGTGGGCGGCGAGTTGCTGCATGGTGCTGTAGTTGAGATACAATGTATGATGGTCCTGATGGTTTTGTGGAGGTGAAAGAACATGTCCATTGCCCCATGTGTGGTTTTGGTAATTGATAACAATCCCTATGAACTAACGTTTGCATTGAGAATCTATCTTAGGTCAAGTCCATAGCCATGTGTTGGTCTCAAGGTTACAAGATGGAGAAGATGGAGTACTATGATGAAGACGGTGTCGAAGAGAGACGAAGACAGTGTTGAAGATGAAGAGAAATGAAGACGGCGTAGAAGATGGAAGAAGACGGTGGCGTGCGTACAAGATGGAGACAGTGGCATGTATGTTGGAGGAAGACGGTGGCATGTACAATGATGAAGAGGGTGAAGATGGAGCTTGCCGACTCGAGAGGAACGCGCAAGGATAAGGTTTGTGCTCGATAGGATAGTGAGTCACATCATCGGAGAGAGCTCAAACCTTGCATGCATTGCATCGTGTTTCTTGGTTGTTCTTGGTTATTATCCATGAGATGAGTTAGAGCTTGTGTTCATTCTCATGATAAGCTCTAGCTCATCGGAAACGGATTCCGGTTGCATCGCATGTTGCATGTGCAAGGGTGATGATTTTCCCGATATACCATATTAAAAGGTTACACCTCTATGACCATGAGAAAATCATCATCCACTCTTTTCCATGATTTCATCATGTGAGAAGGTATCTCTTGTCGTCCTCTTTTCAACAAAATTGATTTCACTGCATTCCGAGTTTCCTAGCTCAAGTTATGAATTTTACAGTTGATGCATATTTATAAAAAGAAAAAGAAAAAACATTATTGGGCCGGGCGGTACTACCGTGGGCGGTACCGGCCAAAGTACCACACGCACAGTTTTGTATGCTGGATCGCAAGCGGTACCAGGCCGGTAGTACCGTAGCCCATTTACGGTACCAGCCCGGTACCAGACCGGTACTACTGGCCGGCCCGCCTAGTTTTTTTCTTTTTTTCGAGCCTCCTTCTCTGTCCACCTGGGCCACACTCAGCTGACCGGCCCACCCAACTGCGCCCGCCTGGACCGCTCCAGGCCGCCCCACGCCTTGGGCCGCTCCAGGCCGCCTCGCCTTGGGCTGCCGTGCCCCGCACGGGCCAGCATCACCGAGCCGCTGCCGCTCGCCCGTGCTAGCCTCGCTCCCACCCAGCGCTGCGTTGACCTCCCGATCGGGAGGGACCCAAATTCCCGCGCCGCTATGCTGCATGCGTGCAGCTGCTGCTGCGTGTTCACACACGCGCGCAGTGAAATCCACGCTGCCATCTGCTGCTCTGCTGTTTCTGCCGCGCTGCTGATCCGCTGTCTCCTCTCTCTCAGTTCTGCTTTGCTCTATTTTCAGCACAAGCGGTAGTACCGCTCCGCAGAGCGGTACTACCGGTTTGGGGCGTTTTTCGTCTGTTTTTTCCACAGTTCGCGCGCGAGCGGTGGTACCGCTTTGACAAGCGGTAGTACCGCTCGGGCGCAAATCTGACCGTTTTTTTAGCCCAACGGACATATTTTGGAGCCCCCTATTTATACCTCTCTTCCACCTCCGACCCAACCACTTCTCCCCACTCATTCTCTCTTCTCCATTGTTGACCTTGGAGAGCTTCTTCCTCCTCTTGATCCCCCACTATTTCTTGCATATTTTTGGGGGAAAGGAGAGAGGAGATCTAGATCTAGAGCTTCACCAATTGAATCCCTCTCCAAGTGAGAGGATCTTGCTAGATCTAGATCTTGGAGTTATTTGGTGTTTCTCCTCATATTTGTTCTTCCTCCCTTATTCCCCCAATAGCTTTTGTAGCTTTGTTGGAATTTGGGAGAGAAGAATTGGGGCATCTTAGTGGTGTTCTTAGCCATTGCATTAGGTGCATCGGTTTGGGTTCTCTCCAGGGTTTCGGTCTCGTAGAGGGCGTGTTTGACCTTAGTGGTGTTCTTGTAGCCTTTTGTGGCCTTGTAACCTTTGTGGCCTTGTCGTCTTTGTGGCGTGGTAGCCTTAGTGGTGTTGTTTCCTTTGTGGAGTGTGGTATCCTTTGTGGTTTTGGAGCTGGTTGTGGCGCGTTGGTGTCTTGGTGGCTTTGTTGCCGGTGTGGCGTGTTGTAGCCTCTTGTGGCCTTGTACTTGAGAGCCTCCGTGTTGTGGAGTTTCCTCAAGCTTGATACTTGGGAGTTTGCCCAAGCTTGTACGGGTTCGGTGACCACCCTCAAGGGTCCCTTAGTGGATCGAAGCTTTCCACTTGGTGGAAGGGCTCGAGGAGAATACGGTGGCCCTAGTGGCTCATTGGAGTGCCTCGTGCCTCCACAGCGCTCCAACGGAGACGTAGCACCCTTGGGTGTGAACTTCGGGATACATCGTCGTCTCCTCGTGTACCGGTTACTTCTCAACCCGAGCTCATTTACCTATCTTGCTTGATGTGCTATACCTAGCTTGTTATCACCTTGTTGCTCATCATGCTAGCATAGGTTGTTGGTGCACTTAGGCAAACCCCTAGTTGATAGGCTTTGAGCTAAACTAGTAAACACTTAGTAGTTTTATTCCGCCTAGTTTAGCTCTCAAGTAGAAGTTTTTATACACCTCCTATTCACCCCCCTCTAGGCGACGTCCTTGTACATTCAATTGGTATCAGAGCTAGGGCTCTCTTATCTTGTTGGGCTTCACCGCCTAGAGAGTAATGACGTCGGCTAGAGGATTAGTGCACATTTCCACTTTTACGTTTGATGGCACTAATTATGATGCTTGGAAATTCTACATGCTTGGTTATTTTAGGGGCATGCACCCACATATGGAGCAAATTCTTGATATGGGTTTTTCTCCTCCTAAGGATCCACAAAATCCAACCTTTGAGGAGAAGAAAAACTCTTATCTAGATGCTCAAGCTACTAAAGTGCTTTGCCATGTTGTGAGTCATGTAGTGATTTCCTCCATCGCGCCTTTCTGGAGTGCTCATGAGTTTTGGACAAAGCTTCAAGATACATATGGTGGGTCCAAGACCATTGAGGATGATCGCACTCCTTCCACTTCACCAATGCGTGGTAAGACACAAGGTAATGGCATGGTGAGTGGTGATGAACATTGCATTGTTGATGGTGAGCTTTCTCTTGATGATTCTTCATCCCTATCCCATTGCAATGCTTCATCTTTGGACTTAACACTTGTAGCACTATAAATGCTTTACAAGCTAGTGTTGGTAGTCCTTGCATATCTTCATTCCATGATGATATGCTTGCCTTGTCTTGTTGCCATAATGAAAATACTTTGCTTTCCTCTAGTATTTGTGTGACTAACAATGTAGAGGGAACCAAGGATACTATGGGCCAAGACAAGATCTTGGATGGAGCTTCAATTACTTCATCCTCTTCATCACCTCATGGTTCCTACACTTGCCTTATGGCTAAGGCTTCTAAGGTATCTCCTTCCTTGGAACACTATCTATTTAGTGATGATGAGGATGATGATATGGAAGAACTTAATGTTGCTTCCTTAAACATGATGGGTGAGTTAGTATTCCCTGCTCTCCATGATAAGAAATTTCTTGCTCTAACTTCATGAAAATCTTGGCTTTTGCCATTGAGAGCACAAAACTTATCGAGAAAATGGAAGGGCATGAGCGCGAGTATGCAAACGAGATTGCAACTCTTAGTGAAGCTCTTGAGGAACAACAAACCACCAATGAATCTCTTGAGGAGACCTTCACTCTAGAGCTATCTAAAGTAAAGGAATCTCGTGATAGAGCTTTAGAGGTGGCACATTATTTTCAAATTAAAAATGATGAGCTAGTAATTGCTCATGCTAAACTCCTTGAGGATTTTGAGCTTCTCAAAAATGGCTCTAGGACCATTGAGAGTGAGCTCATCAAACGCACCGAGTCACATGAGCAATTTAAGGCTTTCAACCTAATAGAGCTTGCTAAGTTGCCTTCTCCTTGTGCTATAATTGATAATGCTTGTGCTACTAACTCCCTCTTGTGACGCATCGATCTTGAAGGAGAATGTTGAGCTAAGGGCTCAACTTGCTTTGCTAACAAGCAATTATGAGAAATTGGAAGAAAGTCATGGAAAGCTTTCTAGCTCTGATGGCGTGTATTTCACACGTTCGTTGGGCAACCCCAAGAGGAAGGTATGATGCGCACAGCAGCAAGTTTTCCCTCAGAAAGAAACCAAGGTTTATCGAACCAGGAGGAGCCAAGAAGCACGTTGAAGGTTGATGGCGGCGGGATGTAGTGCGGCGCAACACCAGAGATTCCGGTGCCAACGTGGAACCTGCACAACACAACCAAAGTACTTTGCCCCAACGAAACAGTGAGGTTGTCAATCTCACCGGCTTGCTGTAACAAAGGATTAACCGTATTGTGTGGAAGATGATTGTTTGCAGAGAAAACAAGTAAAAACAAGTATTGCAGCAGATTTGTATTTCAGTATTAAAGAATGGACCGGGGTCCACAGTTCACTAGAGGTGTCTCTCCCATAAGATAAAAGCATGTTGGGTGAACAAATTACAGTCGGGCAATTGACAAATAGAGAGGGCATAACAATGCACATACATGACATGATAAGTATAGTGAGATTTAATTGGGCATTACGACAAAGTACATAGACCGCCATCCAACCGCATCTATGCCTAAAAAGTCCAACTTCGAGGTTATCATCCGAACCCCTCCGAGTATTAAGTTGCAAAGCAACGGACAATTGCATTAAGTATGGTGCGTAATGTAATCAACAACTACATCCTCGGACATAGCGCCAATGTTTTATCCCTAGTGGCAACAGCACAACACAACCTTAGAACTTTCCGTCACTCGTCCCGAGTGTCAATGCGAGCATGAACCCACTACCGAGCATAAATACTCCCTCTTGGAGTTAAAAGCAAAAACTTGGCCAGAGCCTCTACTAGTAACGGAGAGCATGCAAGATCATAAACAACACATATGTAATAACTTGATAATTAACATGACATGGTATTCTCTATCCATCGGATCCCGACAAACACAACATATAGAATTACGAGATAGATGATCTTGATCATGTTAGGCAGCTCACAAGATCCAACAATGAAGCACAATGAGGAGAAGACAACCATCTAGCTACCGCTATGGACCCATAGTCCAGGGGTGAACTACTCACTCATCACTCCGGAGGCGACCATGGCGGTGTAGAGTCCTCCGGGAGATGAATCCCCTCTCCGGCAGGGTGCCGGAGGAGATCTCCGGAATCCCCCGAGATGGGATCGGCGGCGGCGGCGTCTCGGTAAGGTTTTCCGTATCGTGGTTTTTCGCATCGGGAGTTTCGCGACGGAGGCTTTAAGTAGGCGGAAGGGCAGAGTCGGGGCCGGACGAGGGGCCCACACCATAGGGCGGCGCGGGCCCCTCCTTGGCCGCGCCGCCTTGTGGTGTCGCCACCTCGTGGCCCCACTTCGTATGCTCTTCGGTCTTCCGGAAGCTCCGTGGAAAAATAGGCCCCCGGGTCTTCGTTTCGTCCAATTCCGAGAATATTTCGTTACTAGGATTTCGAAACCAAAAACAGCGTAAAACAGGAACCGGCACTTCGGCATCTTGTTAATAGGTTAGTTCCGGAAAATGCACGAATATGACATAAAGTGTGCATAAAACATGTAGGTATCATCAATAATATGGCATAGAACATAAGAAATTATCGATACGTCGGAGACGTATCAAGCATCCCCAAGCTTAGTTACTGCTCGTCCCGAGCGAGTAAAACGATAACAAAGATAATTTCTGAAGTGATATGCCATCATAACCTTGATCATACTATTTGTAAACATATGTAGTGGATGCAGCGATCAAAACAATGGTAATGACATGAGTAAACAAGTGAATCATAAAGCAAAGACTTTTCATGAATAGTACTTCAAGACAAGTATTAATAAGTCTTGCATAAGAGTTAACTCATAAAGCAACAAATCAAAGTAAAGGTATTGAAGCAACACAAAGGAAGATTAAGTTTCAGCGGTTGCTTTCAACTTGTAACATGTATATCTCATGGATAATTGTCAACATAGAGTAATATAACAGGTACAATATGCAAGTATGTAGGAATCAATGCACAGTTCACACAAGTGTTTGCTTCTTGAGGTGGAGAGAGATAGGTGAACTGACTCAACATAAAAGTAAAAAGAATGGTCCTTCAAAGAGGAAAGCATCGATTGCTATATTTGTGCTAGAGCTTTTATTTTGAAAACATGAAACAATTTTGTCAACGGTAGTAATAAAGCATATGAGTTATGTACATTATATCTTACAAGTTGCAAGTCTCATGCATAGTATACTAATAGTGCCCGCACCTTGTCCTAATTAGCTTGGACTACCGGATCTTTGCAATGCACATGTTTTAACCAAGTGTCACAATGGGGTACCTCCATGCCGCTCGTACAAAGGTCTAAGGAGAAAGCTCGCATTTTGGATTTCTCGCTTTTGATTATTCTCAACTTAGACATCCATACCGGGACAACATGGACAACGAGATAATGGACTCCTCTTTAATGCATAAGCATGTGGCAACAATTATTATTCTCATATGAGATTGAGGATATATGTCCAAAACTGAAACTTCCACCATGAATCATGGCTTTAGTTAGCGGCCCAATGTTCTTCTCTAACAATATGCATGCTCCAACCATAAAGGTGGTAGATCTCTCTTACTTCGGACAAGACGGACATGCATAGCAACTCACATGATATCCAACAAAGAATAGTTGATGGCGTCCCCGAAGCATGGTTATCGCACAACAAGCAACTTAATAAGAGATAAAGTGCATAAGTACATATTCAATACCACAATAGTTTTTAAGCTATTTGTCCCATGAGCTATATATTGCAAAGGTGAATGATGGAATTTTAAAGGTAGCACTCAAGCAATTTACTTTGGAATAGCGGATAAATACCATGTAGTAGGTAGGTATGGTGGACACAAATGGCATAGTGGTTGGCTCAAGGATTTTGGATGCATGAGAAGTATTCCCTCTCGATACAAGGTTTAGGCTAGCAAGGCTATTTGAAACAAACACAAGGATGAATGGTGCAGCAAAACTCACATAAAAGACATATGGTAAACATTATAAGACTCCATACCGTCTTCCTTGTTGTTCAAAACTCAATACTAGATATTATCTAGACTCTAGAGAAACCAAATATGCAAACCAAATTAGCAAGCTCTAAGTATTTCTTCATTAATGGGTGCAAAGTATATGATGCAAGAGCTTAAACATGAGCACAACAATTGCCAAGTATCAAATTATCCAAGACATTTTAGAGTTACTACATGTAGCATTTTCCAATTCCAACCATATAACAATTTAACGAAGATGAAACTTCGCCATGAATACTATGAGTAGAGCCTAAGGACATATTTGTACATATGCTACAGCGGAGCGTGTCTCTCTCCCACAAAGTGAATGCTAGGATCCATTTTATTCAAACAAAACAAAAAACAAAAAACAAACCGACGCTCCAAGCAAAGTGCATAAGATGTGACGGAATAAAAATATAGTTTCGGGGAGGAACCCGATAATGTTGTCGATGAAGAAGGGGATGCCTTGGGCATCCCCAAGCTTAGACGCTTGAGTCTTCTTAGAATATGCAGGGGTGAACCACCGGGGCATCCCCAAGATTAGAGCTTTCACTCTCCTTGATCATATTGCATCATACTCCTCTCTTGATCCTTGAAAACTTCCTCCACACCAAACTCGAAACAACTCATTAGAGGGTTAGTGCATAATAAAAATTCACATGTTCAGAGGTGACACAATCATTCTTAACACTTCTGGACATTGCATAAAGCTACTGGACATTAATGGATCAAAGAAATTCATCCAACATAGCAAAAGAGGCAATGCAAAATAAAAGGCAGAATCTGTCAAAACAGAACAGTCCGTAAAGATGGATTTTATTAGGCCACCAGACTTGCTCAAACGAAAATGCTCAAATTGAATGAAAGTTGCGTACATATCTGAGGATCATGCTCGTAAATTGGCTTAATTTTATGAGCTACCTAAAGGGAGATAGACCCAGATTCGTGACAGCAAAGAAATCTGGAACTGCGCAGTAATCCAAATCTAGTACTTACTTTTCTATCAAAGACTTTACTTGGCACAACAAAACATAAAAATAAGATAAGGAGAGGTTGCTACAGTAGTAAACAACTTCCAAGACACAAATATAAAACAAAAATACTGGAGTAAAAACATGGGTTGTCTCCCATAAGCGCTTTTCTTTAACGCCTTTCAGCTAGGCGCGAAAGTGTAACTCAAGTATTATCAAAGGGTGGTGCACCTACAGCGGGGTTTGGAGTTTTCTCAACCATGCATAGTATATTGGATACATAAGTTTCAGCGTCTCCCTTTTCATTAGTCTTGGGCTTGCTACTCTCATCGAACAAATTTTCGAGAACAGAGCCAAGCATAGTTATTTTCTAGTGCATCATTCATAGCTAGGAGTTTGCATGGTATTGGTGCTTTGATCTCCCCACCATCATTAGCATTATTAGTATACCTTATCCTATCCATGTCCATTTTTTCAAGGAGACTAACAAAATTAGTATGAGAACCAAGCATATTAAATTTAGCGAAGACCTTTCTAGCCTCTCTTGCTAGACCACCAAATTCTCTAAGAAGGGTTTCTAAAACAAAATCTTTCTTTTCCCCCTCTTCCAAATCACCAAGTGTAAGAAACATGTGTTGGATTATAGGATTGAGATTAACAAATTTAGTTTCCAACGGGCGAACTAAAGCGAGCAGCAGCAATTTCATAAGTAGGAGCAAGTTCTACCAAGTGTCTATCTTCAAAATCTTCAACGGTACTAACATGGGTGAAAAATTCTTCTATATTGTTCCTCCCAATTATAGACCCTTGTCCTACCGGTATGTTTTTTGTGGTAAAATTGAAAGGAAACATGATGAATCAAGTAAAGTAAATGCAAGTAACTAATTTTTTTGTGTTTTTGATATAGCAAACAAGATAGCAAATAAAGTAAAACTAGCAACTAATTTTTTTGTGTTTTGATATAATGCAGCAAACAAAGTAGTAAATAAAATAAAGCAAGACAAAAACAAAGTAAAGAGATTGAGAAGTGGAGACTCCCCTTGCGGCGTGTCTTGATCTCCCGGCAACGGCGCCGAGAAAAAGAGCTTGATGGCGTGTATTTCACACGTTCGTTGGGCAACCCCAAGAGGAAGGTATGATGCGCACAGCAGCAAGTTTTCCCTCGAGAAAGAAACCAAGGTTTATCGAACCGGGAGGAGCCAAGAAGCACGTTGAAGGTTGATGGCGGCGGGATGTAGTGCGGCGCAACACCGGAGATTCCGGCGCCAACGTGGAACCCGCACAACACAACCAAAGTACTTTGCCCCAACGAAACAAGTGAGGTTGTCAATCTCACCGGCTTGCTGTAACAAAGGATTAACCGTATTGTGTGGAAGATGATTGTTTGCAGAGAAAATAGTAAAAACAAGTATTGCAGCAGATTTGTATTTCAGTATTAAAAGAATGGACCGGTGTCCACAGTTCACTAGAGGTGTCTCTCCCATAAGATAAAAGCATGTTGGGTGAACAAATTACAGTCGGGCAATTGACAAATAGAGAGGGCATAACAATGCACATACATGACATGATAAGTATAGTGAGATTTAATTGGGCATTACGACAAAGTACATAGACCGCCATCCAACCGCATCTATGCCTAAAAAGTCCACCTTCAGAGTTATCATCCGAACCCCTCCGGTATTAAGTTGCAAAGCAACGGACAATTGCATTAAGTATGGTGCGTAATGTAATCAACAACTACATCCTCGGACATAGCGCCAATGTTTTATCCCTAGTGGCAACGAGCACAACACAACCTTAGAACTTTCGTCACTTGTCCCGGTGTCAATGCGAGCATGAACCCACTATCGAGCATAAATACTCCCTCTTGGAGTTAAAAGCAAAAACTTGGCCGGAGCCTCTACTAGTAACGGAGAGCATGCAAGATCATAAACAACACATATGTAATAACTTGATAATTAACATGACATGGTATTCTCTATCCATCGGATCCCGACAAACACAACATATAGAATTACGAGATAGATGATCTTGATCATGTTAGGCAGCTCACAAGATCCAACAATGAAGCACAATGAGGAGAAGACAACCATCTAGCTACTGCTATGGACCCATAGTCCAGGGGTGAACTACTCACTCATCACTCCGGAGGCGACCATGGCGGTGTAGAGTCCTCCGGGAGATGAATCCCCTCTCCGGCGAGGGTGCCGGAGGAGATCTCCGAATCCCCCGAGATGGGATCGGCGGCGGCGGCGTCTCGGTAAGGTTTTCCGTATCGTGGTTTTTCGCATCGGGGGTTTCGCGACGGAGGCTTTAAGTAGGCGGAAGGGCGAGTCGGGGGGCAGACGAGGGGCCCACACCATAGGGCGGCGCGGGCCCCTCCTTGGTCGCGCCGCCTTGTGGTGTCGCCACCTCGTGGCCCCACTTCGTATGCTCTTCGGTCTTCTGGAAGCTCCGTGGAAAAATAGGCCCCTGGGTCTTCGTTTCGTCCAATTCCGAGAATATTTCGTTACTAGGATTTCTGAAACCAAAAACAGCGAGAAAACGAGAACCGGCACTTCGGCATCTTGTTAATAGGTTAGTTCCAGAAAATGCACGAATATGACATAAAGTGTGCATAAAACATGTAGGTATCATCAATAATATGGCATAGAACATAAGAAATTATCGATACGTCGGAGACGTATCAAGCTCCCATGATGATCTTCTAGTCTCTCATGATTTGCTAAAGTTAGCTCATGAGGCTATCATGTCAAAGGTAAAATCTTGTGAGCCTCATGTGAGTACTAGCACTACCTCTCAAAATGCTATTTTGCCATGTGCTAGTGCTTTTTGTTCACCCACTCATGCTATTGATTTATCTTGTGGTGAACTACCTTCTATGCCTTGTTGCTCTACAAT
This sequence comes from Lolium rigidum, assembly GCF_022539505.1. Taxonomy (NCBI): domain Eukaryota; kingdom Viridiplantae; phylum Streptophyta; class Magnoliopsida; order Poales; family Poaceae; genus Lolium; species Lolium rigidum. The sequence continues at coordinate 113,795,362 of NC_061510.1, forward strand.
TCCATGTGCTAGTGCTAGCAATTCACCCACCCATGCTATTGCTATATCTTGTGGTGAATTACATATCTTTCCTTGTTTCTCTAACAATGAAGCTTCCACTTCCTCTAGTACTTGTGTTGTTACTAACCATGTAGGGAAAATCAAAGAGCTCGAGGCCCGAGTCACTTCTTTGAAGAAGGACTTGGTAAAGGGTCATGAAGGGAAGCAGTCCCTCAATGGAAAGAGTGGACTTGGATTCAACTCAAACAACAAGAACAAGTCCACCACGCACAAGCGGAAGAAGGGCCATGGGCATGTGAAGGACCCCGCCAAGATTGTGTGCTTCAAGTGCAAGATTGAAGGGCATCATGTTAGATCGTGCCCCTTGAAGAAGAAGCCACTTGGCGAGAAGAAACAAGGGAAGCGGCCTCAAGATGGAGCTCATGGTCTACCACAAGGCCAAGCTCAAGGTCTACCTCAAATTGAAGAAAGGCCGCTACCCAAGAAGGATCAAGCCAAGGCTCCCGTTGTGGAGAAATCAAGTGAGAAGAAGGAGAAGAGAAGTGATACGTCTCCGACGTATCGATAATTTCTTATGTTCTATGCCATATTATTGATGATACCTACATGTTTTATGCACACTTTATGTCATATTCGTGCATTTTCTGGAACTAACCTATTAACAAGATGCCGAAGTGCCGATTCTCTGTTTTACTGCTGTTTTTGGTTTCAGAAATCCTAGTAAGGAAATATTCTCGGAATTGGACGAAATCAAAGCCCAGGGGCCTATTTTCTCACGAAGCTTCCGAAGTCCGAAGGAGAGACGAAGAGGGGCCACGGAGGGGCCACACTATAGGGCGGCGCGGCCCCCCTTGGCCGCGCGGCCCTGTGGTGTGGGGCCCCCGTGTCGCCTCTTGACCTGCCCTTCCGCCTATAAAAAGTCTCCGTGACGAAACCCCCAGTACCGAGACCCACGATACGGAAAACCTTACTGAGACGCCGCCGCCGCCGATCCCATCTCGGGGGATCCAGGAGATCGCCTCCGGCACCCTGCCGGAGAGGGGAATCATCTCCCGGAGGACTCTACACCGCCATGGTCGCCTCCGGTGTGATGAGTGAGTAGTTCACCCCTGGACTATGGGTCCATAGCAGTAGCTAGATGGTTGTCTTCTCCTCATTGTGCTTCATTGTTGGATCTTGTGAGCTGCCTAACATGATCAAGATCATCTATCTGTAATTCTATATGTTGTGTTTGTCGGGATCCGATGGATAGAGAATACCATGTCATGTTAATTATCAAGTTATTACATATGTGTTGTTTATGATCTTGCATGCTCTCCGTTTCTAGTAGAGGCTGCGGCCAAGTTTTTACTTTTAACTCCAAGAGGGAGTACTTATGCTCGATAGTGGGTTCATGCCCGCATTGACACCGGGACGAGTGACGAAAGTTCTAAGGTTGTGTTGTGCTTGTTGCCACTAGGGATAAAACATTGGCGCTATGTCCGAGGATGTAGTTGTTGATTACATTACGCACCATACTTAATGCAATTGTACTGTTGTTTAGCAACTTAATGCTGGAGGGGTTCGGATGATAACTCTGAAGGTGGACTTTTTAGGCATAGATGCGGTTGGATGGCGGTCTATGTACTTTGTCGTAATGCCCAATTAAATCTCACTATACTTATCATGTCATGTATGTGCATTGTTATGCCCTCTCTATTTGTCAATTGCCCGACCGTAATTTGTTCACCCAACATGCTTTTATCTTATGGGAGAGACACCTCTAGTGAACTGTGGACCCCGGTCCATTCTTTAATATTGAAATACAAATCTGCTGCAATACTTGTTTTACTATTTTCTCTGCAAACAATCATCTTCCACACAATACGGTTAATCCTTTGTTACAGCAAGCCGGTGAGATTGACAACCTCACTGTTTCGTTGGGGCAAAGTACTTTGGTTGTGTTGTGCAGGTTCCACGTTGGCGCCGGAATCTCCGGTGTTGCGCCGCACTACATCCCGCCGCCATCAACCTTCAACGTGCTTCTTGGCTCCTCCTGGTTCGATAAACCTTGGTTTCTTTACGAGGGAAAACTTGCTGCTGTGCGCATCATACCTTCCTCTTGGGGTTGCCCAACGAACGTGTGAAATACACGCCATCAAGCTCTTTTTACGGCGCCGTTGCCGGGAACTGAAGAAAAGCTACACCACAAAGATTTCTAACTCCCACGTCAACTACGCACCAGCTCTTTTTCTGGCGCCGTTGCCGGGGAGATCAAGACACGCTGCAAGGGGAGTCTCCACTTCTCAATCTCTTTACTTTGTTTTTTTCTTGCTTTATTTTATTTACTACTTTGTTTGCTGCATTATATCAAAACACAAAAAAATTAGTTGCTAGCTTTACTTTATTTACTGTCTTGTTTGCTATATCAAAAACACAAAAAAATTAGTTTACTTGCATTTACTTTATCTAGTTTGCTTTATTTACTATTGCTAAAATGGCCAACCCTGAAAATACTAAGTTGTGTGACTTCGCTAGCACAAATAATAATGATTTCTTATGCACACCTATTGCTCCACCTGCTACTACGACGAGAATTCTTTGAAATTAAACCTGCTTTACTTAATCTTGTCATGAGAGAGCAATTTTCTGGTGTTAGTTCTGATGATGCTGCTGCCCATCTCAATAATTTTGTTGAACTATGTGAAATGCAAAAATATAAAGATGTAGATGGTGACATTATAAAATTAAAATTGTTTCCTTTCTCATTAAGAGGAAGAGCTAAAGATTGGTTGCTATCTCTGCCTAAGAATAGTATTGATTCATGGACTAAATGCAAGGATGCTTTTATTGGTAGATATTATCCCCCTGCTAAAATTATATCTTTGAGGAGTAGCATAATGAATTTTAAACAATTAGATAATGAACATGTTGCTCAAGCTTGGGAAAGAATGAAATCTCCGGTTAAAAATTGCCCAACCCATGGAGTCGACTACTTGGATGATCATCCAAACCTTCTATGCGGGACTAAATTTTTCTTCGCGGAATTTATTGGATTCAGCTGCTGGAGGTACCTTTATGTCCATCACTCTTGGTGAAGCAACAAAGCTCCTTGATAATATGATGGTTAATTACTACGAATGGCACACGGAAAGAGCTCCACAAGGTAAGAAGGTAAATTCTGTTGAAGAATCCTCTTCCTTGAATGATAAAGTTGATGCTATTATGTCTATGCTTGCGAATGATAGGACTAATGTTGATCCTAATAATGTTCCATTAGCTTCATTGGTTTCCCAAGAAGAACATGTTGATGTAAACTTCATTAAAAATAATAATTTCAACAACAATGCTTATCGGAACAATTCTAGTAATAACTATAGGCCATATCCTTATAATAATGGTAACGGTTATGCTAATTCTTATGGGAATTCTTACAACAATAATAGGAATACACCCCCTGGACTTGAAGCCATGCTTAAAGAATTTATTAGTACACAAACTGCCTTTAACAAAGCTGTTGAGGAAAAGCTCAATAAAATTGATATTCTTGTTTCTAGAGTTGATAGTCTTGCCTCTGATGTTGATCTTTTGAAATCGAAAGTTATGCCTAATAGGGATATTGAAAATAAAATTGTTACTACAGCAAATTCCATCCAAGTTAGAATTAATGAGAATATAAGATTAATGGCTGAGCTGCGTGCTAGGTGGGATAGAGAAGAAAATGAAAAACTAGCTAAAGAGAAAAATGTAGTTAAAGTTTGGACTATTACCACCACTAGCAATGCTAATGATTCACATGTTGCTGCACCTCCTACTATCCATGATAAAATAATTGGTGTTAGCAAAGCTTCTACTCCTAGTGCAAAGCGCGCAAAATTACTGAAAGCTGCTAAAGCTGACAAACTGCCTGTGATAAAACTGCTGAAATTTTTTCCAACCTTGGGGATGATAATCCCATTGCTTTAGATTGTAATGATTTAGATTTTGATGATTCCCACATCTCTGAAGTTATAAAGTTCTTGCAAAAACTTGCTAAAATTCCCAATGCTAGCGCTATAAATTTGGCTTTCACAAAACATATTACAAATGCTCTCATAAAAGCTAGAGAAGAGAAACTAAAACTTGAAACTTCTATTCCTAGAAAGCTAGAGGATGGTTGGGAGCCCATCATTAAAATGAGAGTCAAGGATTTTGATTGTAATGCTTTATGTGATCTTGGTGCAAGTATTTCTGTTATGCCTAAGAAAGTCTATGATATGCTTGACTTGCCACCATTGAAAAACTGTTATTTGGATGTTAATCTCGCTGATAATGCTAAAAAGAAACCTTTGGGGAAAGTTGATAATGTTCATATTATGGTTAACAATAACCTTGTCCCCGTTGATTTTGTTGTCTTGGATATTGAATGCAATGCATCTTGCCCCATTATATTGGGAAGACCTTTTCTTCGAACCGTTGGTGCTACTATT
>NC_061510.1:113799909-113819545 GCF_022539505.1 Lolium rigidum
TGGACATTAATGGATCAAAGAAATTCATCCAACATAGCAAAAGAGGCAATGCAAAATAAAAGGCGAGAATCTGTCAAAACAGAACAGTCCGTAAAGATGGATTTTATTAGGCCACCAGACTTGCTCAAATGAAAATGCTCAAATTGAATGAAATTTGCGTACGTATCTGAGGATCATGCACGTAAATTGGCTTAATTTTCTGAGCTACCTACAGGGAGGTAGACCCAGATTCGTGACAGCAAAGAAATCTGGAACTGCGCAGTAATCCAAATCTAGTACTTACTTTACTATCAAAGACTTTACTTGGCACAAAAAAACATAAAACTAAGATAAGGAGAGGTTGCTACAGTAGTAAACAACTTCCAAGACACAAATATAAAACAAAGTACTGTAGCAAAATAACACATGGGTTATCTCCCAAGAAATTCTTTCTTTATAGCCGTTAAGATGGGCTCAGCGAGCTTTAATGATGCACTCGCAAGAAATAGTATTTGAAGCAAAAGAGAGCATCAAGAGGCAAATTCAAAACACATTTAAGTCTAACATGCTTCCTATGCATAGGAATCTTGTAAATAAACAAGTTCAAGAAGCATAATGCAACAAGCATAGAAAGATAAAACAAGTGTAGCTTCAAAAATTTCAGCACATAGAGAGGCATTTTAGTAACATGCAAATTTCTACAACCATATTTTCCTCTCTCATAATAACTTTCAGTAGCATCATGAGAAAACTCAACAATATAACTATCACATAAAGCATTCTTATCATGAGTCTCATGCATAAAATTATTACTCTCCACATAAGCATAATCAATTTTATTAGTAATAGCGGGAGCAAATTCAACAAAGTAGCTATCATTATTATTCTCATCAAGTGTAGGAGGCATAGTATAATCACAATAAAATTTACTCTCCATAGTAGGTTGTACCAAAAGACCACTATTATAATCATCATAAATAGGAGGCAAAGTATCATCAAAGAAAATTTTCTCCTCAATGCTTGGGGGACTAAAAAGATCATGAAAACCAGCTTCCCCAAGCTTAGAACTTTCTATATCATTATCAACAATGGTGTTCAAAGCGTTCATACTAATATTACTACCAGCATGCAAATAAGATTCCATAGGTTTTTTAATTTTCGCATCAAACAATCCAAGTTTTAAATCAGGAAATAGAATAAGAAGCTCATTGTTGTCCATTATGCCAAACTAGTGTAAACAAGAAACAACAAGATGCAATTGCAGGATCTAAAGGAAATAGCTTCGAGCACACACACAACGGCGCCAGAAAAATACTTTACCTGGGACCGGTGTATGAGAGCCTTTTACCTTTCCTCCCCGGCAACGGCGCCAGTAAAAGTGCTTGATGTCTACGGGAGCTTCTATTCTTGTAGACAGTGTTGGGCCTCCAAGAGCAGAGGTTTGTAGAACGAGTAGCAAGTTTCCCTTAAGTGGATCACCCAAGGTTTATCGAACTCGGGGAGGAAGAGGTCAAAGATATCCCTCTCATGCAACCCTGCAACCACAAAGCAAGAAGTCTCTTGTGTCCCCAACACACCTAATAGGTGCACTAGTTCGGCGAAGAGATAGTGAAATACGGGTGGTATGAATAAGTAGTAGCAACGGCACCGGAAAAGTGCTTTGCCCGAGACAGAGTAAACAAGCGGTAGTAACGCAGCGGTAGTAATGCAGTAGAAACGAGTAAACAAGCAGCGATAGCGATATTTAGGAACAAGGCCTAGGGATTAGACTTTCACTAGTGGACACTCTCAACATTGATCACATAACGTAACGGATAAATGCATACTCTACACTCTTGTTGGATGATGAACACATTGCGTAGGATTACACGAACCCTCAATGCCGGAGTTAACAAGCTCCACAATAATGCTCATATTTTAGTAACCTTTAGTGTAAGATAGATCAAAAGACTAAACCAAGTACTAACATAGCATGCACACTTGTCACCTTCATGCATATGTAGGAGGAATAGATCACATCAATATTATCATAGCAATAGTTAACTTCGCAATCTACAAGAGATCATGATCATAGCATAAACCAAGTACTAACACGGTGCACACATCTGTCACCTTTACACACGTGCAGGAGGAATAAAACTACTTTAATAACACATCACTAGAGTAGCACATAGATAAATTGTGATACAAATACATTGCAATCATAAAGAGATATAAATAAGCACCTCACTATGCCATTCAACAGTGAATAAGTATTCTGTGAAATATAGCCTAAGAGACCCACACGGTGCACACACTTGTCACCTTTACACACGTGGGACAAGGAGTCTCCGGAGATCACATAAGTAAAACTCACTTGACTAGCATAATGACATCTAGATTACAAGCATCATCATATGAATCTCAATCATGTAAGGCAGCTCATGAGATTATTGTATTGAAGTACATAGGAGAGAGATGAACCACATAGCTACCGGTACAGCCCCGAGCCTCGATGGAGAACTACTCCCTCCTCATGGGAGCAGCAGCGGTGATGAAGATGGCGGTGGAGATGGCAGCGGTGTCGATGGAGAAGCCTTCCGGGGCACTTCCCCGCTCCGGCAGGGTGCCGGAACAGAGACTCCTGTCCCCCAGATCTTGGCTTCGCGATGGCCGCGGCTCTGGAAGGTTTTCCGTATCGTGGTTTTTCGCATCAGGGGTTTCGCGACGGAGGCATTATATAGGCGAAGAGGCGGCACAGGAGGGTCGAAGGGGTGGCCACACCATATGGCGGCGCGGCCAGGGCCTGGGCCGCGCCGGCCTATGGTCTGGGGGCCCGAGTGCCCCCTCTGGTCCTTCCCGGGTGTTCTGGATGCTTCCGGTGAAAATAGGAACCTGGGTCTTCGTTTTGTCCAATTCCGAGAATATTTCGTTACTAGGATTTCTGAAACCAAAAACAGCAGAAAACAGGAACTGGCACTTCGGCATCTTGTTAATAGGTTAGTTCCAGAAAATGCACGAATATGACATAAAGTGTGCATAAAACATGTAGGTATCATCAATAATATGGCATGGAACATAAGAAATTATCGATACGTCGGAGACGTATCACCTCTTGATGCTCTCTTTTGCTTCAAATACTATTTCTTGCGAGTGCATCATCGAAACTGCTGAGCCCATCTTAATGGCTATAAAGAAAGCAACTTCTTGGGAGATAACCCATGTGTTATTTTGCTACAGTACTTTGTTTTATATTTGTGTCTTGGAAGTTGTTTACTACTGTAGCAACCTCTCCTTATCTTAGTTTTGTGTTTTGTTGTGCCAAGTGAAGCCTCTAATCGAAGGTTGATACTAGATTTGGATTTCTGCGCAGAAACAGATTTCTATCTGTCACGAATCTGGGCTGTTTTCCCTGTAGGTAACTCAGAAAAATATGCCAATTTACGTGCGTGTTCCTCAGATATGTACGCAACTTTCATTAGTTTTGAGTTTTCTGATTTGAGCAACGGAAGTATTTTATTAAAATTCGTCTTTACTGGCTGTTCTGTTTTGGCAGATTCTGTCTCTGTTTTTTGCATTGTCTCTTGTGGACTTTAAGCGAGGTTTTCTAGACGTAGAGGGCTGTAGCTAATGTTTTATTGAGTTCTTGCAATGTGCCACTACAGGACCAAGGTGGATTCAAATTTTTTGAGTACTAACCCCTCTAATGAAGTTTATGAGAAGTTTGGTGTGAAGGAAGTTTTCAAGGGTCAAGAAAGGAGGATGATATATGATCGAGAAGAGTGAAAAGTCTAAGCTTGGGGATGCCCCCGTGGTTCATCCCTGCATATTTCAAGAAGACTCAAGCGTCTAAGCTTGGGGATGCCCAAGGCATCCCCTTCTTCATCAACTTATCAGGTTCCTCTCCTGAAACTATATTTTTATTCGGTCACATCTTATGTGTTTTACTTGGAGCGTCTGTGTGCTTTTATTTTTGTTTATGTTTGAATAAATTCGGATCCTAGCAATCCTTGTGTGGGAGAGATACACGCTCCGCTTTTTCATATGAACACTCGTGTTCTTCGTTTTACTTTTAATGTTCAATGATAAAAGTTGGAAGCTACAATACTTATTTGGTTGGAAAAGGAAAATGCCTCATATGTCTTGGATAATTTGACACTTGGCAATTGTTTTGAGCTCTCAAGTAGATCATGATTAAGTTTTTTCATGTAGTCTAAGCCTATTAATGGAGAACTACTGTAGAGCTTGTTGAAATTGGTTTGCATAATTGATCTCTCTTAAGGTCTAGATATTTTCTGGTAAAAGTGTTTGAGCAACAAGGAAGACAGTGTAGAGTATTATAATGCTTGCAATATGTTTTTATGTAAGTTTTGCTGTACCGGTTCATACTTGTGTTTGCTTCAAATAACCTTGCTAGCCTAAGCCTTGTATCGAGAGGGAATACTTCTCATGCATCCAAAATACTTGAGCCAACCACTATGCCATTTGTGTCCACCATACCTACCTACTATGTGGTATTTCCTGCCATTCCAAAGTAAATTGCTTGAGTGCTACCTTTAAACAATTCAAATGCTTCTCAATTGGTGTCAATGTTTTATAGCTCATGAGGAAGTATGTGGTGTTTATCTTTCAATCTTGTTGGGCAACTTTCACCAATGGACTAGTGGCTTCATCCGCTTATCCAATAATTTTGCAAAAAGAGCTGGCAATGGGATTCCCAGTCCCAAATTAATTAACAAAAATAGACACTCCTCCATGGTATGTGATTGTTGGACGGCACCCGAGGATTCGGTTAGCCATGGCTTGAGAAAGCAAAGGTTGGGAGGAGTGTCATCATAATAAAACTAAAATAAAAAGGCACTCCTTCATGGTATGAGATTGTTGAGCGTGCACCCGAGGATTCGGTTAGCCATGGTTTGTGAAAGAAAGGTTGGAAGGAGTGTCACCCAAAAATAAAAATAATTCATGGGAGCCGCTCTTGAAGGTTTGTCTAGCAAGGGGGTTAGAGTGCCCACTACCATTCGTTGACAACAACAAACACCTCTCAAAACTTTACTTTTATGCTCTCTTTATGTTTTCAAAACCCAAGCTCTAGCACAAATATAGCAATCGATGCTTTCCTCTTTGAAGGGCCATTCTTTTACTTTATGTTGAGTCGGTTTACCTACTTCCTTCCATCTTAGAAGCAAACACTTGTGTCAACTCGTGCATTGATTCTTACATACTTGCATATTTGCATTCATCATATTACTTTGTGTTGACAATTATCCATGAGATATGCATGTTACAAGTTGAAAGCAACCGCTGAAACTTATATCTTCCTTTGTGTTGTTTCGATGCCTTTACTTTGAACTTATTGCTTTATGAGTTAACTCTTGTGCAAGAATTTTGATACTAGTCTTGAAGGTATTATTCATGAAAAGTTTTGCTATATGTTATCTATTTGTTAGCAACTATAGATCATTGCCTTGAGTCACTTCATTCATTTCATATGCTTTGTAATAGTATGATCAAGGTTATGTAAGTAGCATGTCACTACAGAAATTATTCTTTTTATCGTTTACCTGCTCGGGACGAGCAAGAACTAAGCTTGGGGATGCTTGATACGTCTCCAACGTATCCATAATTTCTGTTGTTCCATGCTTGTTTTATGACAATACTTACATGTTTTGCTTGCGCTTTATGATGATTTCATGCATTTTCCGGAACTAACCTATTAACAAGATGCCACGGTGCCGCTTCTCGTTTCTCGCTGTTTTTGGTTCCGGAAAGGCTGTTCGGGCAATATTCTCGGAATTCGACGAAACGAAGACCAAACCTCCTATTTTTCCCGAAGCGTCCAGAACACCGAAGAAGAGTCGGAGAGGGGCCGGAGGGCCACCACACCATAGGGCGGCGCGGCCTGGCCCGGGCCCGCGCCGGCTCGTGGTGTGGCGCCCCGTGTGCCCCCTCGCGCCGCCTCTTCGCCTATTTAACCCCTTTCGACCTAAAAACACCGTAACTCTTGACGAAACTCCGGAAAGACTCCGGGGCGCCGCCACCATCGCGAAACTCCAATTCGGGGGACGAAGTCTCTGTCCCGGCACCTCGCCGGACGGGGAAGTGCCCCGGAAGCCATCTCCATCAACGACATCGCCTCCATCATGCTCCGTGAGTAGTTCCCCCATGGACTACGGGTTCTAGCTGTAGCTAGTTGGTATTCTCTCCCCCATGTACTTCAATACAATGATCTCATGAGCTGCCTTACATGATTGAGATTCATCCGATGTAATCGGTGTTGTGTTTGTCGGGATCCGATGGATTGTTACGTTATGATTGTCTATCTACAAAGTTTATGAAGTTATTGTTGCTGCAATCTTGTTATGCTTAATGCTTGTCACTAGGGCCCGAGTGCCATGATCTTAGATTTGAGCTCTATACTTATTGCTTAGATTGTATCTACAAGTTGTATGCACATGTCACCGTCCGGAACCAATGGCCCCGAAGTGACGAAATCGGGACAACCGGAGGGGATGGCGGTGATGTGAGGGACACATGTTTTCACGGAGTGTTAATGCTTTGCTCCGGTACTCTATTAAAAGGAGTACCTTAATATCCAGTAGTTTCCCTTGAGGCCCGGCTGCCACCGGCTGGTAGGACAAAAGATGTTGTGCAAGTTTCTCATTGCGAGCACGTACGACTATTATTGGAAAACATGCCTACATGATTAATGATCTTGATATTCTGTCTTAATGCTATTTCAATCCTATCAATTGCCCGACTGTAATTTGTTCACCCAACACTTGTTATTGGAGAGTTGCCACTAGTGTAGATAGTCGGGAACCCCGGTCCATCTTTCATCATCATATACTCGCTCTACATGTCAACTCGTTTTCGGTGCTATTGCTCTCATATTACTACTACTCGCTGCTGTGTTATCGTTACTATTGCTCTCATATCACTGCTACTTTCACATCACCCCTGTTGCTAGTGCTTTTCCAGTGCAGCTGAATTGACAACTCAGTTGTTAAGGCTTATAAGTATTCTTTACCTCCCCTTGTGTCGAATCAATAAATTTGGGTTTTACTTCCCTCGAAGACTGTTGCGATCCCCTATACTTGTGGGTCATCAATGGCTGAATTGCATGCTAGGTGGGAAAGAGAAGAAAAAGAAAAACTTGCTAAAGAGAATAATGTAGCTAAAGTTTGGACTATTACCACCACTAGTAATGTTGATGCTTCACATATTGCTAAACCTCCTACTATCAATGGTAAAATAATTGGTGTTGGCAATGTTTCTACTCCTAGTACAAAGCGTGCAAAATTGCCTGAAACTGCTGAAACTGTTTGTGATAAAAGTGCTGAAATTTTTCGGAATGTTGTAGATCATAATGGTTTAGATTTTGATAATTGTCATATCTCTGAAGTTACTAAGTTCTTACAAAAACTTGCTAGAAATCCTAATGCTAGTGCTATAAATTTGGCCTTTACAAAGCATATTACGAATGCTCTCATTAAAGCTAGAGAAGAGAAATTAAAACTTGAAGCTTCTATTCCTAGGAAGCTGGAAAATGGTTGGGAGCCCATCATTAAGATGAAAGTCAATGATTTTTATTGTAATGCTTTATGTGATCTTGGTGCAAGTATTTCTGTTATGCCTAAGAAAATCTATGATATGCTTGACTTGCCACCATTGAAAAATTGTTATTTGGATGTTAATCTTGCTGATAATTCTATAAAGAAACCTTTGGGGAGGATTGATAATGTTCACATTACGGTTAATAATAACCTTGCCCCCGTTGATTTTGTTGTCATGGATATCGAATGCAATGCATCTTGTACTATTATTTTGGGAAGACCCTTTCTTCGAACTGTTGGTGCCATTATTGATATGAAGGAAGGAAATATTAAGTATCAATTCCCTCTCAAGAAAGGTATGGAACACTTCCCTAGAAAGAGAATGAAGTTGCCTTTTGATTTTATTATTAGAACAAATTATGATGTTGATTCTTCTACTCTCGATAATACTTGATTTGCACTTTCTGCGCCTAGCTGAAAGGCGTTAAAGAAAAGCACTTCTTGGGAGATAACCCATGTATGTTTTTATTACTGTTTTGTTGTGTCTTGGAAGTTGTTACTACTGTAGCAACCTCTCCTTATCATATTGTTGTGCCAAGTAAAGTCTCTAATAGTAAAGTTGATACTAGATTTGGATTGCTGCGCAGAAACAGATTTCTACCTGTCACGCATTTGAGTAGATCTCTCTGTAGGAAACTCGTAAAATGCTGAAAATTTTCATGCGTGATCCTCAGATATGTACGCAACTTTCATTAGTTTTGAGCTTTTTCATATGAGCCTGTTAAGTGCCTCTAAAAAATTCGTCTTTACGGACTGTTCTGTTTTGACAGATTCTGCCTTTTATTTCACATTGCCTCTTTTACTGTGTTGAGTGGATTTCTTTGTTCCATTAACTTTCAGTAGCTTTGGGTAATGTCCAGAAGTGTTAAGAATGATTGTTTCCCCTCTGAACATGTGAATTTTTGATTATGCACTGGCCCTCTAATGAGTTTGCTTTGAGTTTGGTGTGGAGGAAGTTTTGAAGGGTCAAAAGAGGAGGATGATATACTATGATCAAGAAGAGTGAAAATTCTAAGCTTGGGGATGCCCCCGTGGTTCATCCCTGCATATTTCAAGAAGACTCAAGCATCTAAGCTTGGGGATGCCCAAGGCATCCCCTTCTTCATCGACAACTTATCAGGTCACCTCTAGTGAAAACTATATTTTTATTCCGTCACATCTTATGTGCTTTACTTGGAGCGTCTGTTTGTTTTTGTTTTTGTTTTTTTTGTTTGAATAAAATCGGATCCTAGCATTCAATGTGTTGGATAGAGACACGCTCCGCTTTTTCATATGAACACTGGTGTTCTTAGTTCTACTTTTAATGTTCATGGCGGAGTTAAAAACCGCTTCGTTGATTGCTATTTGGTTGGAAACAGAAAATGCTTCATGTGGTAAATGGTATATTATCTTGAATAATTTGATACTTGGCAATTTTTTTGAGCTCTCATAGATCATGTTTAAGCTCTTGCATCATGTAGTTTAAACCTATTAGTGGAGAACTACTGTAGAGCTTGTTGAAATTTGGATTGCATGATTGATCTCTCTAAGGTCTAGATATTTTCTGGTAAAATTGTTTGAGCAACAAGGAAGACAGTGTAGAGTCTTATAATGCTTGCAATATGTTCTTATGTAAGTTTTGTTGTACCGGTTCATACTTGTGTTTGCTTCAAACAACCTTGCTAGCCAAAGCCTTGTACTGAGAGGAAATGCTTCTCGTGCATCCAAAAACCTTGAGCCAAAACTCATGCCATTTGTGTCCACCATAACTACCTACTATGTGGTATTTCTATGTCATTCCAAAGTAAATTGCTTGTGTGCTACCTTTAAAATTTCATTCCTTGTCTTTGCAATACATAGCTCATGGGAAAATAGCTTAAAAACTATTGTGGTATTGAATATGTCGCGTATGTATCTTATTTCTTATAAGTTGCTTGTTGAGCGGTAACCATGTTTCTGGGGACGCCATCAACTTTTTACACCTTTGTTGAATATCATGTGAGTTGCTATGCATGTTCGTCTTGTCTGAAGTAAGGGAGATTTCTCATGATTAAATGGTTTGAGTATGCATATTGTTAGAGAAGAACATTGGGCCGCCAACCAAAGCCATGTATCATGGTGGAAGTTTCAGCTTGGACATTAATCCTCAATCTCTTATGAGAATATTATCTGTTGCTGAATGCTTAAAGCATTAAAGAGGAGTCCATTATCTGTTTTCTATGTTGTCCCGGTATGGATGTCCTTAAGTTGAGATCTATCAAAACTGAGAAATCAAATGCGATCTATCTCCTTGGACCTTTGTACAGGTGGCATAGAGGTACCCCTTTTTGACACTTGGTTGAAACATATGTAATGCAATGATAATCCATGGAAGTCCGAGCTAATTAGGACAAGGTGCGAGCACTATTGGTATTCGATGCATGAGGCTTGTAACTTATAAGAGGTTTTATGCATAACACATATGAATCATTACTACCGTTGATAAAATTGTTTCCATGTTTTCAAAATAAAAAGCTCTAGCACATGAGTAATCCATGCTTCCCTCTGCGAAGGGCCTTTCGTTTACTTTATGTTGAGTCAGTTTACCTACTTCTTTCTATCTTAGAAGCAAACACTTATGTCAACTGTGTACATTGATTCTTACATGTTTACTTATTGTACTTGTTATATTGATTTATGTTGACAACTATCCATGAGATATACATGTTACAAGTTGAAAGCAATTGTTGAAACTTAATCATCCTTTGTGTTGCTTCAAAACCTTCTATTAAGAATCTATTGCTTGATGAGTTAACTCTTATGCAAGACTTATTGATACTTGTCTTGAAAGTACTATTCATGAAAAGTCTTTGCTATATGATTCAGTTGTTTAGTCATTATCTTTACCATTGCTTCGAATCACTTCATTCACTTCATATGCTTTACAATAGTATTAATCAAGATTATGATAGTAGCATGTCACTTCAGAAATTATCCTTGTTATCGTTTACTTACTCGAGGGCGAGTAGGAACTAAGCTTGGGGATGCTTGATACGTCTCAAACGTATCTATAATTTCTTATGTTCCATGCTAGTTATATGACAATACTCACATGTTTTATATACACTTTACATCATTTTTATGCATTTTCCGGCACTAACTATTAACAAGATGCCGAAGCGTCAGTTCCTGTTTTCTGCTGTTTTTGGTTTCAGAAATCCTACACAGGAAATATTCTCGGAATTGGACGAAAGAAAAGCCCACGGTCTTATTTTGCACGAAGCCTTCCAGAAGTCCGAAGAGGAGACGAAGAGGGGCGATGAGGCGGCCACACCCTAGGGGGCGCGGCCCCACCCTTGGGCGCGCCGCCCTATGGGGTGGGCCCCTCGGGCGCCTCCCGACTCTGCCCCTTCGCCTATACATTCCCTCCGTCGCGAAAACCCTATCACCGAGAGCCACGATACGAGAAAACATACTGTGACGCCGCCGCCGCCAATCCCATCTCGGGGGATTCAGGAGATCACCTCCGGCACCCCGCCGGAGAGGGGAATCATCACCGGAGGGCTCTACATCACCATGCCCGCCTCCGGACTGATGCGTGAGTAGTTCATCCTTGGACTATGGGTCCATAGCGGTAGCTAGATGGTTGTCTTCTCCTCTTGTGCTATCATGTTTAGATCTTGTGAGCTGCCTATCATGATCAAGATCATCTATTTGTAATGCTACATGTTGCGTTTGTTGGGATCCAATGAATATTGAATACTATGTCAAGTTGATTATCAATCTATCATATATGTGTTGTTTATGTTCTTGCATGCTCTCCGTTGCTAGTAGAGGCTCGGCCAAGTTGATACTTGTGACTCCAAGAGGGAGTATTTATGCTCGATAGTGGGTTCATGCCTCCATTGAATCTGGGACAGTGACAGAAAGTTCTAAGGTTGTGGATGTGCTGTTGCCACTAGGGATAAAACATCGATGCTTTGTCTAAGGATATTTGTGTTGATTACATTACGCGCAGTACTTAATGCAATTGTCTGTTGTTTGCAACTTAATACTGGAAGGGGTGCGGATGCTAACCCGAAGGTGGACTTTTTAGGCATAGATGCATGCTGGATAGCGGTCTATGTTATTTGTCGTAATGCCCTAATTAAATCTCATAGTAGTCATCATGATATATATATGTGCATCTCTATTTGTCAATTGCCCAACTGTAATTTGTTCACCCAACATGCTAGTTATCTTATTGGAGAGACACCACTAGTGAACTGTGGGCCCCGGTCCATTCTTTTACATCTGAAATACAATCTATCGCAATCTCTCGTTCTCTCGTTGTTTTCTACAAGCAAACATCATTCTCCACACCATACGTTTAATCCTTTGTTTTCAGCAAGCCGGTGAGATTGACAACCTCACTGTTAAGTTGGGGCAAAGTATTGTGATTGTGTTGTGCATGTTCCACGTTGGCGCCGGAATCCCTGGTGTTGCGCCGCACTACACTCCTCCACCAACAACCTTCACGTGGCGTTCATCTCCTCCTGGTTCGATAACCTTGGTTTCTTACTGAGGGAAAACTTGCTGCTGTACGCATCACACCTTCCTCTTGGGGTTCCAACAGACGTGTGCTTCACGCGCCATCATGCAGCCACTGTGGCAACTCCACTCCCGGCATCGGCACTACCAGCGGTGTCGTCGGGACTGCTCAGTCGAGCTCCGACACGACCGAGATCATCCTCGCACCGGCCGGGCTGGCCGAGACCCGAGCTGCGCTCCCACCATCACCATGTCACTTGTGGCCGCCCTGGGGTTCCCGTCAACAGCAGCGCCATGGTGCATGCGCCGTGTTCGACAAAATGCTTAGCATGAGCTGTCACCACGTCGTTGACGACGACGCTCCTGTCGTGCAAATTCGTGTTGCCGTCATTATCATCACAATCCACATCCGCAACCAACAAAGGGGTCTCCAACGAGCTTTCCCCCCAGCAATAATGATGACGAGCATGGCGCTCCACTCGCATCTTATTCATTGTCCTCGTCACTAACGCAGTACACGGCATGGGAGAATGTGTCCCCAACAGCCCCGACTTCCTGCACCGATCCGATTGAAGGGGCCAGATCGGACATGTAGATGCGGAGAGAAGATGGCGTCGTAGGCGACGATGGGTCTTCGAGGGATAGGGTGAGCGGCGGTGGTGCACGATGTGCGACGGAGGAGCGGGGATTGCGTGAGGTTTGGAGGAAACAATCGTTCGAGTGTGTGGGAAGAGGGAAGAGAGGTTTGACTAAAGAACGAGCCACAACGTAGGAAGGGCCAAACACATGAGATAGAACACTAAAGGCCTTCGTACTTTTTAAGAGGAGCATGTATAGAGATTACTAGCACGAGTTGGACATGACGCCACATTAAAAGATACGGCACCTCGAATTTGATTTTTTAGTCCTTACTCATTATTATGTATAGGCACAGATATGTTTATGGTGACGTCTTTTAAAATATCACGAAAAAGTGGCAGTATTTCTTTAACTATATTTGAACCCTCAAATGTAAAAATAAAGAAAAGGATAACTGAAAATCCTTTACACGTGGATGAATCCACCCCCGTCTTCGTTTTGTAACTAGCGAAGTATCCCAGATCAGTAGAGCTAACATAACATCTTCTTCCTTCGTCGAGCTTAGAGCCAACCATCTTGGTTGACTGGGAATTAAGCTTAGGAAATATTCAGCGAGCCGACGTAAATCGAATGTTAAAAGAGACCATCTACATCTATTTGTGTTGGTTCATGGATATGAAAATACTTATTTTTGATCGCATGTCTGTTTACGTCTGTCTGAGGACGCTCGTAGCGGCCAGACGCATAGTTTTCCAAGATTTTTCATTCAATTGAAAACCATAATTTACATAGAAAATAAACAAAAAAATAAAAATAAAGGAATACTAAATTGCCTGCTTAGGTAGCCAAAACCACGGCGCAGCCGCCAGCCGGTGCATGCATGCAACGCCCTGGCAAGCCACGCGGCAGGCTCCCCTCCGTCCAGTCAATCAGGTCGCCGGTCGTCCCCCTCCCTCCGGACGGAACCCTAGGCGGATCCGATACGCGCCGCGCGCCGTCCTCACCGTCCCGCGCAGCACAAGTTTATTTCCCCAGTCAACCGCACGCCGCGATTCCGACGCCGTCGCCGGCGGGGCCGCCTCCTCGCTAGATCTCCCGGCGCATGCAGACCAAACACGACGAAGACGAGGCAGCACAGCACAACACAGCGGCAGTTACTAGTACGAGCTGTAAAAACGAGGCGGCTCTTCAAAGACTTCTCCACATAGCTCCGGTCTCCGGCCTGGGCGACTCCACACGCGACCGGCAATACAAGGAAGCGTTTTAAAGCCGCCTGCTCCCTCGCGTATTTCTTTCCTTCTCGCGAGGTCCTCTGCTTCGTCCTCCTCCCGCCGTCTGTCCCTCCGTATCTTCCTCCGTCCCCGGCCCCGGCTCCGGCCCAGTAGTTCTGACTTCTGAGGAGGAGATTTCGCCTGCAGTTCTCTGCCTCGTCGTCGGAGTTTCGGGCGGAGCCATGACCGGCGGCGGGGAGGAGCAGGGGAGGCGGCTCTTCGGCGTCTCGCTCACGGACAGGCCTGTCTGGCAGCAGTTCCTCATCTGCTCCTCCGGCTTCTTCTTCGGCTACCTCGTCAATGGCATCTGCGAGGTACGTCATCCCTTCTCCTTCTCCCGATTCGCCGTTGATTATGAGAACATACCATCCTCTGTGCCATTCGGATTCAGTATCGATAACACTGATATACTCCCCCGTCCGCCATTTCTAATGAATGAATAAATATCTCGCAAAGATTTTGCGCCCTATTTCTGCGACTCGATCGGAGCGCACGCATTTGGTTATTCAGATCGACCTGCACGGAAATCTCGAATCGGGGCTACGATACCGTTTCTTCTCGATCAACCCATCGTTTTCTTCGTTGTGGACTGGTAGAGTAGAGTTGCCTAGTCAACATCATTTTTCTCTTTTTCTCTAAAACTTCTGCATACGATCTTTCTTCTTCCGTTCGTATACATTTTCCACACAAATAACTGCTGACACACGTATCTTCCATTTATCCCGTTTCCAAATCGTTTTCGCACATTTAATTCCGTGTGCCTAATTTCTCCTCTTCCTGCTACAGGAATACGTCTACAACCGGCTTCAGTTCAGGTGAGAAGTCTGCGCTTGTGCGCACCTGCCTAACGATCTAACACCTGTGATTGTTGCGGAACAGTGTGCTAACTAACTATCTCCATGCTGCTGCAGCTACGGATGGTACTTCACTTTCGTGCAGGGGTTCGTGTACCTGGGCCTCATACGGCTGCAGGGGTTCACGATGAAGCAGATGGTGAACCCGTGGCGGACCTACGTGCGCCTCTCCGCCGTGCTCATGGGCTCCAACGGACTCACCAAGGGCTCCCTCGCCTTCCTCAATTACCCCGCACAGATCATGTTCAAATCCACCAAGGTTCGACGATTGTAGAAACCCCTTCTCTTTTCTGCTCTTTCTTGTTTGTGACAATGTAGATACACTTTGTCGTTCCTATTTTATTGCGGCATGAAATATGCCGTGTCTTTGCGTGAGAAACAGGGGAACTTTCTGTGCTGAGAAATACTCCAATTCAGAACAGAATCTGACATCAGTTTGGCTGGGTGCAAGCTATCCGGTGCAATGATGTATTCCGATTCGACCATCAGTCTATTTTTGAGATGGGCATAGCACTCCTTTGGCTAGACACATTCTGAATGCTTCTATCCTAGGCTAGTCATACAAGTTGACTTCTTTTAATAAAAAAACGTTTGATTTTGGCCAACATTTTGTCAGTAAGAAACTATTTAAAAGTTATTATCTTCTGATGACATCGTACGCAAAGTAGCAGTAATCCTGTCGCAAAGGTACAGTAAGCTGAAGGAGTTGACCTGATGCTCGTAGCACTTCCTCATTCCCTGTCCCTAGGAAGCAGAACAAACCCATGTGATTGTTGACCACTTGTCATGTTTCCAAGCTTCCATTTGGTAGTGCGTTGACTATTGGTGATTTGCAGATAGAGTTCACAAAAAACTGTAGACACAACAGAGTTTTAGTTGTTCCAGCCAGTGTTGCGGTTCTTAATTACAATGAACCCTTTTACTTTGTCATTCAGGTTTTGCCGGTGATGATAATGGGGGCATTCATCCCCGGTTTAAGACGCAAGTACCCGTTCCATGAGTACGTATCGGCAGTGATGCTTGTCATCGGCCTCATACTTTTCACGCTCGCGGACGCACAAACATCGCCTAATTTCAGCATGATTGGTGTGACCATGGTGTCCGCTGCGCTCGTCATGGATGCTTTCCTCGGTAACCTGCAAGAAGCCATCTTTAAGATGAACCCAGACACCACACAGGTACCCTATGTACATTTTGATTTCCTTTTATTCCATGAGAACTGAATTACATGAACACTGACACTGAAGATTTACTCTTTGATCAGATGGAGATGCTGTTCTGCTCAACTGTTGTTGGACTACCATTCCTTGCCGTGCCAATGGTGTTAACCGGGGAGCTCACAACGGCATGGAGTGCGTGTTCTCAGGTACAAAATCAGAATCTCGGCTCCATGCTCACCCTATGTCTGATATTTAATCATCAGATGCTTTCAGAAAGTGTACAAACCAGATGGTAGGGAAAGAATCAGTTGCACTTTTGTGAACAAAAGTCTATCTTCGGTAGGAGTACATCTTTGTAGTGAACAAGACATGCCAGCACTACTAAAAAAAAAAGACATGCCAGCACTATATTCTTCATGCTGGTGATTTTATTCTGACCACATTGTCTGGAAAAGTATCTGATCCAAGTCAAAACTGCTCGTATCTAACTTGCTGCTGTCGTACTTCTCCCAAAAAACACCACTAAAATATATGGACCTGAGTTACCCCAAAAAAGATTGCTGAATTGTTTTGACCTTACTGAGGTTTATGTTCATTGGACTCATGCAGCACTTGTACGTGTACGCTGTGCTGGTGTTCGAGGCGATGGCAACGTTCGTCGGGCAGGTGTCGGTGCTGTCCCTAATCGCGCTCTTTGGCGCCGCGACGACAGCCATGGTGACGACAGCGAGGAAGGCGGTGACCCTGCTCCTGTCGTACCTGATATTCACGAAGCCCATGACGGAGCAGCACGTCTCAGGGCTCCTACTGATAACCATGGGGATCGTGCTGAGGCTCCTGCCAGAGGACAAGGAGAAGAAGAACCTGGCTGAGCGCAAGCAGGCAAAGATGGTGGCGCAGCTCGGCGAGGACAAGCGGCGAGGAGATGGAGTAGAGGAGGAGAAATCGCCGTTAGTATGATCCATGACTTGAACGAGCTGAACCAAAGTGCAGGATGGGATACAAGAATAATCACGTCTGTTTTTGTTGAACTCTCTGTAGTGTGTTGTTCTCTCTCTGTAGTGTGCTGTTTGCTGTGCTGAAGCTGTTTTCGGGACTGTAACTTGTAAACCAAAAGGGTTCCAAAGTATTAAAGTGCCCATAGTCGTAGATGTATTAGCCGTTCTTGCTGCATTTTTTTCTTGCTCTCCCAATCGAATTCACCAGACTTAAAAAGCATACACATCGGTGACATACTGCAACGTTTCTGGGCGCAATACAAATATTTGTCTTTGTGTTGCAAAAGTAGTTTTGCACGGCTGCATTCTTTGCACTTGTTGCTTCTCAATGTACCACATGTTGCAAACCATTCTGGTAAGTTTCACGGAAGGTAGCATCTGAAGGGAAAGATTAGCGTTAAGCATAAAGATGAAGTTCACCGGACGGACACCTCGCAAAGTTAGGTGTTGCCCCTGGGTATGTCTTCTTATTATTTATGTAGATTTATTACTACATGTTTTAAGTAATTTTGTTTCTGTTTTCCTCGTGTTTTTGTAAGCGGTAATAATGTTTGTCCCATCAGAACAACCATACATGGGAGATAGGGAAAACGCTTCGGCCCTCCGCATTGCTCCCTACGGGCGACAAACCCTAGCGCCCCAACCAGCCTCCCTCCTCCCCTCCCCAGTCAGCGCCGTCGGTGCAGGCCGCCGGGCAAAGCCCGCACGGTGGCGGCGGCAGAGGAGCACCTCTTCCCCGTGCGTTTGAAGGGGGGCACGGGGTCCTCTTGTCAGACGGCGGTGCTCCTCCGTTGATGGAGGTTCCGGCAGCGGCACGGCTGCGGGCGGCGCAACCCTGCGGTGGGCTGGCGATAGCATGGCTGGTTAGCAGCGCGGCGGGTCTGTGCCCTCTCAGCCCAGATCCGGGCCCTTTGGGCCCCATATGGGGCTCGTCGCGCCGGGCCTAGGCAAAGCTGGGGTGCCTCCAACAGGACGGGGGAGGTGGCCGAAGCAGGGGCTGGCTAGGGTAGCGACGCTTGTCCTGCAACATCTCGGCTGAGGCTTCACGAGCATGGGCTAGGTGGGTATATGCTCGGCCGGGCTAGGTGGGCCTGGTGTGCCCCTTCCCGGCATGTCCGGATGGGTGCCACCATTGGCAGTGGAGGTGGTTCCCTCCCACATGACCACTACCTGACTGCTCCTCAGTTTCGAGTCCCTCCTTGGTCCCGCTGGCCTTGGTTTGTTGGCCACGGTAAGACGGCGATGATGTTTGTAAGGCCATGGTGGCGCGCGTTGGTGGGTGGTGAGTTTGGTGGAGCACGATACAGCATCTGGGGCAAGGGTGCGAGGATCGAGAGAAATCTTTGTCGGTATGGCTGACACCGACGCGGTGACACCCGCGGGGCCACTCTTCCTTCCTGTTGGCCGCTAGGTGAAGCTCTCCTCCCTTGTCCCTGTGTGTACCATAGCTGCCCTTTAAATCCAAACCTACGACTGTTCATGCGTGATACCTCCATGGTGATGTGGTTTCAAGAGGTTTTATGAATGGCTTGGCGCCTTTAGGTACTTGGCTGGTAGTTCGAGGAAGTGGTATTTTACCAGAAAAAAATTGAGCTAGCCTAGTACTTTCCCATTTCTAGAACTTCCATACACATGTAAAGGTTGAAATTTCTCCCTGTCATATATATGCATGCTCATGGTATATGGAAGAACTTTTAAGCGCTGATGATTTTGAAACTCCGCCTTAACCTTGGCACCCTAGTCTTACCGGTGTCACTTCCATCTTTTGTGTGAGATCTTGATGATTTTGAGTGAATCGTTCGAGATACATCGCCAACATTCAAGTTCAAACTAATAACCATCTAGTGTTACCTTTTGAAGGGTGTGCGCCTTCTAGCCAGCTATGGGTCACTTAGGAGCCGTCGATTTTGGGAAGGAATGAAGAAAGTTCTTACCGAATAAATGTGAAGATCTACCCATATTAGTTGTGCATGGACTTGATGTCCTAGCTCAAGAAGGAATTAGTGGATCCTCGGGTCGAAGGCTTCGTGTCCAGTCCTCCAACAAACGAGGGCATAGGATTGTGCAAACAATATTATTCTCTTGGATATAAACCTATTTGTTCGCGATCTTCTCAATCTTCGATCCCTCATTTTGTGATGTCAATGATTTGACAAGATTAATTTTTTTGAATTGCATACTTAGGATGGTCGTTGGCAACATATACTGACATGGGGATACCTTGTTTGTCTGACCAATCGACGAAACCATCAATACTCGTTTCGTAACACAATCGTTGTAAACCTAGTTGTTCCGGCGACCATGCCCACCATCAATATACATTGGATACCTTGTTTGTCTGACCAATTGACGAAACCATTAGTGCCCCCTTTTCCCTAAAAACGCAATTCCATGAGCATGGAAATTTCCGAGATTAACTCTTGTCCCATACAATGACTTCATAAAACCTCCATTTTCACTAAGATATTTCGCTGACCTGTTCACTGCCCTCTTGTCGATAGTGGTCGACATTTCATGGTTTTTCTCGGCTCCACCGGCTGCCTTGGATTTTATTGTGGTACATTTTTGAGGCCTAGAATAGCCCTACCAAATGTTGGCATTGCATTTTTTATGACAAAAACTCTTCCTCCCATCTTGCCAAATTACTTGATAAGAACTAGAAGAATACCCCGGGCGTTGTAGCAGAAATGTTTGAATAGCCTTGTTGTATAA